>NC_069505.1:260444022-260709022 GCF_027579735.1 Bombina bombina | reverse complement strand
AGCACAGCTTCCTGTGAGTGCCAGTGGCACCCAGGGCTGAGCATGTTGCAGGGTCATGGGATGTGTACCCGGTCTGGTATGAGAGTGCAGTTCCCTTCCATGTTTTGCATATGTCTAGGGTGGTTACATATTCCTGTGCACCCATCCCTTGTTTTCAGTTTGTTTGGATTTGAAAGCTTGCATTGTGTGGCTGTTTTAGGGTCTCAGGTATTGGAAAGGACCTTGACGTGGTACCTGAGCTTGTCCCATTTGGCCAGATGCGGTGACTAACCTTTCCATTTTTGCTTTTACATCTTAGCTGAGAGCTTGTAAGTGAGTTCTGGGTTTTCTCTGTGTGTTGTATTAATTTGTTTTGTAATTTTCCCTATGGTTCTTGCACCCAGACCTGTCTGGGGTTAACTGCTTGTGGCTCTGGGGACAGCACAGCTTCCTGTGAGTGCCAGTGGCACCCAGGGCTGAGCATGTTGCAGGGTCATGGGATGTGTACCCAGTCCGGTATGAGAGTGCAGTTCCCTTCCGTGTTTTGCATATGTCTAGGGTGGTTACATATTCCTGTGCACCCTTCCCTTGTTTTCAGTTTGTTTGGATTTGAAAGCTTGCATTGTGTGGCTGTTTTAGGGTCTCAGGTATTGGAAAGGACCTTGACGTGGTACCTGAGCTTGTCCCATTTGGCCAGATGCGGTGACTAACCTTTCCATTTTTGCTTTTAAATCTTAGCTGAGAGCTTGTAAGTGAGTGCTGGGTTTTCTCTGTGTGTTATATATATATATATATATATATATATATATATATATATATATATATATATATAGATATACAGGGAGTGCAGAATTATTAGGCAAGTTGTATTTTTGAGGATTAATTTTATTATTGAACAACAACCATGTTCTCAATGAACCCAAAAAACTCATTAATATCAAAGCTGAATAGTTTTGGAAGTAGTTTTTAGTTTGTTTTTAGTTATAGCTATTTTAGGGGGATATCTGTGTGTGCAGGTGACTATTACTGTGCATAATTATTAGGCAACTTAACAAAAAACAAATATATACCCATTTCAATTATTTATTTTTACCAGTGAAACCAATATAACATCTCAACATTCACAAATATACATTTCTGACATTCAAAAACAAAACAAAAACAAATCAGTGAGCAATATAGCCACCTTTCTTTGCAAGGACACTCAAAAGCCTGCCATCCATGGATTCTGTCAGTGTTTTGATCTGTTCACCATCAACATTGCGTGCAGCAGCAACCACAGCCTCCCAGACACTGTTCAGAGAGGTGTACTGTTTTCCCTCCTTGTAAATCTCACATTTGATGATGGACCACAGGTTCTCAATGGGGTTCAGATCAGGTGAACAAGGAGGCCATGTCATTAGATTTTCTTCTTTTATACCCTTTCTTGCCAGCCACGCTGTGGAGTACTTGGACGCGTGTGATGGAGCATTGTCCTGCATGAAAATCATGTTTTTCTTGAAGGATGCAGACTTCTTCCTGTACCACTGCTTGAAGAAGGTGTCTTCCAGAAACTGGCAGTAGGACTGGGAGTTGAGCTTGACTCCATCCTCAACCCGAAAAGGCCCTACAAGCTCATCTTTGATGATACCAGCCCAAACCAGTACTCCACCTCCACCTTGCTGGCGTCTGAGTCGGACTGGAGCTCTCTGCCCTTTACCAATCCAGCCACGGGCCCATCCATCTGGCCCATCAAGACTCACTCTAATTTCATCAGTCCATAAAACCTTAGAAAAATCAGTCTTGAGATATTTCTTGGCCCAGTCTTGACGTTTCAGCTTGTGTGTCTTGTTCAGTGGTGGTCGTCTTTCAGCCTTTCTTACCTTGGCCATGTCTCTGAGTATTGCACACCTTGTGCTTTTGGGCACTCCAGTGATGTTGCAGCTCTGAAATATGGCCAAACTGGTGGCAAGTGGCATCTTGGCAGCTGCACGCTTGACTTTTCTCAAGTCATGGGCAGTTATTTTGCACCTTGGTTTTTCCACACGCTTCTTGCGACCCTGTTGACTATTTTGAATGAAACGCTTGATTGTTCGATGATCACGCTTCAGAAGCTTTGCAATTTTAAGAGTGCTGCATCCCTCTGCAAGATATCTCACTATTTTTGACTTTTCTGAGCCTGTCAAGTCCTTCTTTTGACCCATTTTGCCAAAGGAAAGGAAGTTGCCTAATAATTATGCACACCTGATATAGGGTGTTGATGTCATTAGACCACACCCCTTCTCATTACAGAGATGCACATCACCTAATATGCTTAATTGGTAGTAGGCTTTCGAGCCTATACAGCTTGGAGTAAGACAACATGCATAAAGAGGATGATGTGGTCAAAATACTCATTTGCCTAATAATTCTGCACTGCCTGTATATATATATATATACTGTGTGTGTGTGTGTGTGTGTGTGTGTATATATAGATATATATATATATATATAAATATATATACTGTGTGTGTGTGTGTGTATATATATATATACTGTGTGTGTGTGTGTGTGTGTGTGTGTGTATATATATATATATATATATATATATAAATATATATACTGTGTGTGTTTATATATATATATATATATATATATAGATATACTGTGTGTGTGTATATATATATACTGTGTGTGTGTGTGTATACATATATATATACGTTGATTGGAGTAGCCGTGTTAGTCCAGAGATTTAGATATCAAAATAACAAGAGTATTGCATTGAGCAATGATACTTTTTTTATTGGACTAACTATACATTTATAAGCTGACAAGCTTTCGGAAGAGTTCCTTCCTTTATCAAGTCTCTGCAAACTGTGTCAACACGTTTGTGAAAGCAGCACAGCAAATCACAATAATAAATCTTATAACATTAAAGGGGCATATTCATGTATATCTGCAAATGTGGTATACATGATACATTGCACTGCATGTGAAGTGGGATGCTATATTGGAGAAACAAGCCAAATACTGCACCTTCGGATGAACTTACACAGACACTCAAACAAAAACCACTGTGAAACAAAATACTGCACCCCTGTTGGTCACCATTTCACCCAACCTGACCACTCCATCCAAAACCTCAAAATCAAAATTCTCAGAGGCAACTTCAAAAACACCATGGAAAGAAAATGCACTTCAACCTGTTTAATTCTGGACTAAATGTGGACTCTGGATTCTTAACACATTATCAACATTTTTTGTAATGTACTTTCATTTAGTCAATTACATTGTATATTCCACATTCTTTATACATAGGTACACAGGTAAGCCTATGTCCACACTTTTGTCTTTTTTTAACTTTTGTATTCCCCCTGTATATACAATTTCACATCTTTATAGATATTGATTCAATGTTGATATATAACTTTATGTCAGTATATGCTCCATGTAAAGCTATATATTTCCCCTGTCTGTTCTCCTACACTGGACACTGTCTGCTTGTTACCTAAGCCCCCCTCATGATTTTTACGACACCTCCTCCTCTCCCTGCACTTTCTGTCTTCTTAGCTATTCTGTGTTTTAAGATACAATCCGTAAATTCCATTGAATTGGTCAGTATTGCTTTAGACTTGATAAAGGAAGGAACTCTTCCGAAAGCTTGTCATCTAATAAATGTATAGTTAGTCCAATAAAAAAAGTATCATTGCTCAATGCAATACTCTTGTTATTTTGATATATATATATATATATATATATATATATATATATATATATATATATATACATTTGTTTCACAAGTATGATTGGCACCAGAATAAATATGATTAGATCCAGTAAATACACACTTGCTTCAATTAGGGTATTTGCAAGTGTGCAGTGCACAGAGATAGTAATATTATTAATGCTATAACAAGAGAAAATCTGGGGCAGAAGTGCAAGGTACTTAAAATTCCCTTCCACAAATGCTCCAAAAGACTACCCTTATCTGGCACATTACTATAAGTATCAAAAATAAAAAATCAGAAAAAATGCCACCTTGGTATGCAGAAAAATAAGTAATTTAATGTGAATAGAAATATAACAACATTAATATCTAATTATGAATAAAGCCACTATAGCGGTGTAATAAAGTAGTGTGCACTGCAGAAAAATATCAAAAAATCAATTTGTCTCCAAGGGTACCCTTTGAAAAATATATTAACTTCAGAGCTCTCAAAAAGAATTAATTATATATCCATATTAGAGTAAAGTTAAACCTATCCCAATGGTAGATAATCCTTGTCTCCAAATGCCATTGGTAATAAGCAGTCAAAAGCAACAGCAGTAAGTCCAGGTTAGAATAAGACAGTAGCCGTAAGATAGAAGCGCACAGAGCAGTCTCCCCCAGTAATAACAATACAGTCCATATAAAGCAGATGCTAGTATAGGCAGGGTTAGTTAGTCAAGCATGTATTTTCTCACCCGTAGTTGTCCAGAATACGTTATCCATATATTTGTATCACCGTAGTGAATATAGACAATGTTACTTACCTAACCCTCCTAACCCTCCTGATATTTTTCTAAAGTGCACATTACTTTATTACACCGCTATAGTGGCTTTATTCATATTTAGATATTAATGTTGTTATATTTCTATTCACATTAAATTATTTATTTTTCTGCATACCAAGGTGGCATTTTTTCTGATTTTTTATTTTTGATACTTATAGTAATGTGCCAGATAAGGGTAGTCTTTTGGAGCATTTGTGGAAGGGAATTTTAAGTACCTTGCACTTCTGCCCCAGATTTTCTCTTGTTGTTATAGCATATATATATATATATATATATATATATACTGTGTGTGTGTGTGTTTATATATATATATATATATATATAATAAACACACACACGCAGTATATATATATAATAAACACACACGCAGTATATATATATATATAATAAACACACACACGCAGTATATATATATAATAAACACACACACGCAGTATATATATATAATAAACACACACACGCAGTATATATATATAATAAACACACACACACAGTATATATATATAATAAACACACACACGCAGTATATATATATATATAATAAACACACACACGCAGTATATATATATAATAAACACACACACGCAGTATATATATATATATAATAAACACACACACGCAGTATATATATATAATAAACATACACACGCAGTATATATATATAATAAACACACACACACAGTATATATATATAATAAACACACACACGCAGTATATATATATATAAAATAAACACACACACGCAGTATATATATATAATAAACACACACACGCAGTATATATATATATATATAATAAACACACACACGCAGTATATATATATAATAAACACACACACGCAGTATATATATATAATAAACACACACACACAGTATATATATATACAGTGAGGCCCCGGTTTACGCACGACTCGGTATACGAAATTTCGGTTTACGAAATCGAAATTTGAAGAAAATTTGACTCGGTTTACGAATTTTTTTCGCAATACGAAACAAAATGCCGGTTTGCCCCCCTCGGTTTACGAATATTTTTCGCAATACGAAACCAGTGGCCCCTGTGCCCCCTGCATACTCAAGTATGATTGAATTAATGAAGTTTGGGTACCAGTGTAGAGGTGTTGGAGAGGTTTTGGAGCCATTTTGCAGCAAGTTGTTGAGCCTTTTGGAGCCATTTGCAGCAAGTTGTTAAGCCTTTTGGAGCCATTTGCAGCAAGTTGTGGAGCCTTTTGGAGACATTGGAGCCATTTGCAGCAAGTTGTTAAGCCTTTTGGAGCCTTTTGGAGCCTTTTTTGGACACTTTACTTGAATTTTTTCGGACCTCCGGAACGCATTAATTGATTTTCAATGCATTCCTATGGGAAACCGTGTTTCGGTTTACGAATTTTTCGCAATACGAAACGACCCGGAGAACGAATTAAATTCGTAAACCGAGGCCTCACTGTATAATGATCACACATACATATATAAATATATACACACACACACAGTATATATATATATATATATATATATATATATATATATATATATATATATATATATATATATATATATATAATAAAAAAACACACACACAGTATATATAAATATATATATATATATATATATATATATATATATAATAAACACATATACACACAGTATATATATATATATATATATATATACACACATACAGTATATATATATATATATATATATATAATAAACACACATGCATATATAAATATGCAAACTATAAAGTTTTCATAGGTAGAAACAAAAACAAACAAAGGCTCTGTATTTTTGTTTAACCTTTTAACGCCGTTATGCCGTTCTATTTCGTCATATTTACACTGGGCTTTAAAGCCGTTATGACGGAATAGAACGTCATAACAAGCGGCTGTCCTGAAGCCTTCTGCGCTTCAAGGACTTGATCGCGGTCTGGAGGGCGTTCCTAGGGTTGTAGGGACGCCCCCCAGATGCGATCCAATAATTGAAATCTCGCGATCGTGCATACGTATGCACGATCGCGTAGTTTCAATTTGTCTACATCGGAACAGGTGTTCCGATGTAGACACTTTAACCCTGTCACGAAAGGGTTAAACAGAGTAATAGCAAGAATGCTAAATATTGTCCTGTATTTTGTCAAATTGTTCCCAGTAGCAGAGGGGCTAATGCATTTTTAAAATATGAGTTCATGGTTCAGACAGAACAGACATTTTTAAATAACTTTCCAGTTTACTTCTATTATCAAATTTGCTTTATTCTCTTGGTAACTTTTATTAAAGAAGCAGCAATGCACTACTGGGAGCTAGTTGAGCACATCATGTGAGCCAATTACAAGAGAAATATATAAGCAGCCACCAATCAGCAGCTACATGTATTGCATTGCTACTCCTGAGCCTACCTAGGTATGCTTTTTAACAAAGGATACAAAGAGAACATAGCAAATTAGATAATAGTGGTAAACTGGAAAGCTATTTAAATATGCATGCTCTATCTAAACCATGAAAGTGTCATTTTGTCTTTACTGACCCTTTTTCTACCAGAATGTACCTTTAATAAAAACGTTCCCACTGTGATAGTCTTATGTAATTTTATTACCCTCGTTGTGTAACTTGTTTTTACTAAATAACATCCGTACATATTGTAATAAAGGTTACATTAGTTCAGAAGAACTCTTTTATAACTCTGAAAATCATATTTGTAATAAACATTAAAGTTACAAAGTGTGTTCTAGTGAAGGTTGTTGTCTACACACAGACACAGTTTTACAAAGTGACAGAACAAACTTCAGCACAAGGACAATTATGGCTTTATACTTCTGCCCAACAAATGTGCCCAGCTGAGCTAAACAAATTTGTAACGGCACGTGAAGGTGATGGTTACAAGGAGATGCCAATAAAGCAGCACTGCCAAGGTCACCAGTGATGAAAAATGTAACCCAAAACTACACTAATATTTTCACAACTCCCCTGAATAGGTAAAAAAAGGTTATCTAAATAAATGACTTTTATTCAGCAGGGAACTAATACTATTGCTTCATTGTTCCAGTGACAGCCCTCAGGTAAGAGGGGAGGTAATATTGCAAACCCCACTGTGTACAGACTCCTGGTCAGTAGGGCTGTATAAATAACGCAGGTGTTGGGGAGGTTGGGGGCAAACCAGAATTCATACTATCTGTTATTTAATGAAATTGTAACTAATCTCAAGGGCGATAGCTATTATTTCTTCACAAAAACAAGTCAAATAAAGGTATGTGTTTGTCTACCTATTTAAGAAATATTTGTCTGAGATATCTGTCTGTCTATCTATCTGTTTATACCGATCTATCTATGTATCTATCTATCTCTATCTATCTATCTATCTATCTATCTGTCTGTCTAATCTATTTGTCTGTCTAATCTATCTACCTATCTAATCTAGCTATCTAATCAATCTATCTAAACTATCTACCTTTCTAACTACCTATCTATCTATCTATCTATCTATCATCTATCTATCTATCTATCTATCTATCTATCTATCTGTCTGTCTGTCTAATTTATCTGCCTATCTAATCTTCCTATCTATCTATCTATCTATCTATCTATCTATCTATCTATCTATCTATCTGTCTGTCTGTCTAATCTATCTACCTATCTAATCTGTCTATCTAATCTGTCTGTCTGTCTGTCTGTCTGTCTATCTATCTATCTATCCATCTTTATGTCTGTCTATCTACTTATCATATCAAATCTATATATCTGTCTGTCTAATCTATCTATCTATCTATCTATCTATCTATCTATCTATCTAATCTATCTACCTATCTAATATATCTATCTATCTATCTATCTATCTATCTATCTATCTATCTATCTATCTATCATCTAATCGTTTCTCACAATGTTAAGTTTTATGACAAGAGCAAATTGTTCATTTGTTTTTAAATGAATGTATCCTTTTTTTACATATTACTTTTACAGCAAAGGTTAAAGGGATATGAAACCCAAAATGTTTATTTTATGATTCAGATAGAGAAGCGACAAAAAAAATTGGTATCCTCTGTCTAAATCACAAAAGAAACATTTTGTGTTTCATGTCCCTTTAAGGCTTATAGGTTACAGTTTAGGTGAAAAACACAAAAACAGTGTGCAAGAGGCAATTTGGAAACTGGGGCAAAAAGTCTGGGGGCAATATTGCTGTGTACATTAAAGGTGAGGGAATAAAAAAGACATTAAAATAAAATAAAATAAAAATGGTTAATCTTGCATAAAAATAATATTCAAGTTGGTTTTATTAATTTTATTATTTATTTTGCTGGAGCGTGGAGTTAATTCTGCACCAATAAGAAACTTAAACCTTCTAAGTCACAGACTATAATTACATCTCTGGATACACTACATCAAGCAGGAGTATTTCACCAGCATTACAGACCCAGTTACTGAAAGCCACAATCATCGCTGGGTGTAAAACCTGCTGGGCTATGAGCGGCTACTGGGAATAGTAGATACCATGTCAGCTTCAGAGTTAAGTTCTACAAGAAATATTGTAAAATACTTACACTGCGTTACAAAAAAATGAAAACCTCAGAAAAAGTATTCCTCCTAACCACAAGCATCTGCTGGTGAGAACTTTATTAACGGGTTTGAAAAGTCTTTTTTTTTTTAGAGGGGGAACTTAAAACTGTATACTCATTAGTATTGTTTCCTATCAATCCTTCCATTTACTAAGCCTGATTATATGTATGCAACGCCCTCACCCACCCTGTTATGTTGGTGAAACAACTCAGATAAGAGGCGTAACTAGAAACCACAGGGCCCAGGTGCAAGAATCTAAGAAGGCCCCCCCCCCAAAAAAAAGGTGAATTTGATACATATCTTCTTTTTTTTTTAACATTTAACACAGAAGAAAAAATGTGAATCAGATTACATGTCTGCAAAAGGAGGTACCCTGTGCCCACAGTCTGTGAGATGGTCTAACCCCCTATTACTGTATATAGTGACACTGTTTAACTCACCAGTACTGTATATAGTAAGTTAGTGACACAGTCTGTAATCTGCCGGTGAGATGGCTGGCCTGACCCTACCCGCCCCAGTACTTTATAAAGTGACCACAGTAGTCTGTGACATGGTCCAGCCCCCCGTACTATACATAGTGGTACTCTATAGTGACACTGTTTACCCCATCCAGTCCCCCCATGCTGTAGTAACAAGGTCTGTAATTTGCTGGTTCCACAAACATACACACACACACACACACATATAAATACACACACAGTCACATACACACACACATAAACACCAATGGGTAAAACAGAAACACTAACCCCGGTAGTCAGAGACAGAGACACTAGCAAAGCATGACATCACACTCACATGATATCAGTGCAGGCAGTGGCAGGTCGGGGGCCCAGTCGCAGATCGGTAATTGTTATAAATATAGCAATTGTTTTAACTTCTGTTTTTAATGTTTAACATGGATCCATGTCCACTCGTATAATATGTAATAAACCTTTGTGATATTTTTATACAAACAATCTAGAGTTGTTTATACCATTCACATATCCAGGATTGTGTTCACAGATTCATAGTGCCATCACCACTTTTGTGGTCCAACACCAGTGCTATACAACTAAACAAGTGCTACATTCACTTGTGGTCTAACATTGCACTTACCCTTATATATACTCTCTATCCGCTCCATACCTTGCCTTTTTTGGCGCTCCTATCTAGTTATTTTTTAACCATTTTCCTACTCTGTGGGCTTTTGGGGACCCACTTTAGAAAGGAGCTATAGGTTCTATTCATAGCGCTGTAAGATAATACCACTAATCTGTCAAAATGAGAAAACAAATTATTAATTTCCCAAGTGTTGCCTCATTTATGAATATGCGGACACAGCTTCGGGCCCAAGTGTTGTAGACTCACACAAGCAGGCATGAAACTCTAGATAAGTAGCTGCGATCTTAAAGGGAAACTAAACCCACATTTTTTCTTTCATGATTCAGATAGAGCATGCAATTTTAAGCAACTTTCTGATTTACTCCTATTATTAAATTGTCTTCGTTCTCTTGGTATCTTTATTTGAAAAGCAGGAATCTAACCTTAGGACACGGCACATTTTTGGTTCAGAACCCTGGGTAGAGCTTTTTGATTGGTGGCTACGTTTAAATAAACATAAATACTGAATCATGATATACTTTTTCTGCATATTTTTTGCTTTGGTGAAGGTCTTCAAAATTGCACGATTGTTCCTTATAGTATTTTTTTGTGAGATTGCTGTTATATTGTTTACTATTTAAAGCAATTTTACAAACTCAGATTGTTTGTATTGGTTGTCATGGGTTAGTAAATAAGTAAAAAAAAACACCCATGTTGGTGTATAATGTTTTTACTTTGGAATGGATGGAATTCAGATCATTGGTGCATTTATTTACTCTCAACATTTGTGGTGCAAAATTGTGCTGGGCAAAATTCTGCTGTCATTATCATAGCGCTGGCAACTAACAGGCCGCATAGAGTACGGACAAATATTACTTTTTTTTAAAAAGAGGGTACTTTGAAATGAATTACAGTGAATTGTATCTTGTAAAAGATATGATCTAGTACTGAGAGCTTTGTTGTATGCAGCTTAACCTAATAAATAAATAATACATTCTTACCATGTTTACAGGGACATGAAACCCACATTTTTTCTTTCATGATTTAGAAAAAGCATGCAATTTTAAACAACTTTCTAATTTACTTCAATTATCTAATTTGTTTTATTCTCTTGATATTCTTTGCTGAAAAGCATATCTAGATAGTCTCAGTAACTGGTGATTGGTTGCTGCAAATAGAAGCCTTGTGTGATTGGCTCACTCATGTACATTTCTATTTCTTCCATAAGCGATATCTAAAAAAATTAACCTAAATAAATAATAGAAGTAAATTGGAATGTTGTTTAAATTTGTATTCTCTATCTGAATCATGAAAGAAACATATTGGGTTTAGTGTCCCTTTAAACATTGCTCAATCACATACATGATATAAATGTTTAGTATCTAATATCCCTTTAAGGAACATTCATTTGTGGTTTGTTTAAAAAGCCACAATACAAGCAAAGCTGTGTGATCAGGCTGCTCATGTAAATAATTATTTTTATAGCATGTGATGTGTTGTTTGTTATTTTGTTTTTCAGGTTCTAAAGCTGATATTAGCACCTGATTAGCTTACAGCCATGTCAGATGACGAGCAGACCCAGCAATGCGAGGAAACCTACTGCAAGAAACGCACAGTGAGAAGTGAAGCTCAGCTGGATGAGATCGCACCTAGATCCAGGGTGGTAAAACTTTCTTTATGGAGGAGGCTCAAGAACAAAATGAGGTGGGAGATGTTGTTAAATGGGCATTCAACAGCTGGTGGTTGTAATGTAAAATGTTTAATTATGTAGTAAAAAAAAAAACTTAGTAATATACTTTCATTATTGATTTTGTTCCCATCTCCTGTTATTTAATTTTGAAAATTATTGTTTTTTTATTTCTACTGAAATCTATAACATAATGGGGGCTGCCATGTTGGAACCTATGTTTTCTACTTATCTCTCTCTCCTAATGAGGGCAATTAGGGGCAGACAAAAAACAGGCAGGCATGGACTGATCATAGAGCATTGTGGGCCAAGGCCAGTTGTGGGCCAGGTCTGGTTGCCTTAACCTTTCCTTTCTAAAAGTATTTTACTTCTTACCTCATCTTGCCAGAACAGAGAGTCCCGCAGATAGTATAGAATACTCAGAATACAGATTCACAGGCAATGAGAGGCAGTGAGAGTGCGTTATTTAAAGTGACACTCAAGTCAAAATTAAACTTTCATGAATCAGTTAGAGCAGCAATTTTAAACAACTTTTCCAATTTACTTCCATTAACAAAATGTGCACAGTATTTTTATAGTTAAACTCCTACTGCTCCTACTGAGCATGTGCAAGAATTCAGAGAATAAAAGTATATGCATTTGTGATTGGCTGATGGCTGTCACATGGTAGGTGTATGCATTTGTGATTGGTTGATGGCTGTCATATGACACAGGGGGAGTGGAAATAGACATAACTTTTAAAATTGACAAAAAAAAAATCTACTAATAATTTGAAGTTCAGACTAAGGGGACGATTTATCATTGTACGGGCCGACATGATCCACTGTAGCAGATCATGTCCGCCGCACATCGATAAATGCCGACAGCTTACACTGTCGGCATTTATCATTGCACAAGCATTTATTTGTTTAATTTGTGCTGGTTCCTATACATGATATATATATATATACAGTATATATATATTTGGACTGGTATGTGTGTTTGTACATATGTGTATGTATGTCTATGCAGACATACATACACATATAGATATGCACAGAGACCAGTCCACATACATATATACTGTATATACACCTTTGAGTCCTTTCCAGTCCAACAGATTTTCAAATACCATACCATGTTAAAACACTTTTTAAAAATGTATTTTAATACTGAAACCTATATATTAATTTATATATATATATATATATATATATATATATATATATATATGTATATGTGTGTGTGTCAATTCTCCTTCTAAAATATTTTGCTACAGTTTTATTTTACACTTAAAGGGACAGTATACTATAAAATAGTTTTTCCCTTAATGTGTTTACAATTACATTATTTACCAGCTGCAGATTATAAAATGTGTGAGATTTGCTTTTTTAAGGCTTATTTGTGTATATGAATTAGCTGATTTTGTGTTTTGAATCCACAACCTAATAAAATGGGTTGAGCTTGTAGGTATAATCAGATCTCATTACTTTATTATGTTGTGTACATATACATGTGTCTTTATCTTATATCTGTAGGTATAATCAGATCTCATTACTTTATCACATTGTGTACATATACATGTGTCTATATCTTATATCTGTAGGTATAATCAGATCTCATTACTGTATCACATTGTGTACACATACCTGCTTCTTTATCTTATATCTGTAGGTATAATCAAATCTCATTACTGTATCACACTGTGTACATATACATGTGTCTTTATCTTATATCTGTAGGTATAATCAGATCTCATTACTTTATCACATTGTGTACATATACATGTGTCTATATCTTATATCTGTAGGTATAATCAGATCTCATTACTGTATCACACTGTGTACATATACATGTGTCTTTATCTTATATATGTAGGTATAATCAGATCTTATTACTGTATCACACTGTGTACATATACATGTGTCTGTATCTTATATCAGTAGGTATAATCAGATCTTATTACTGTATCACACTGTGTACATATACATGTGTCTATCTTATATCTGTAGGTATAATCAGATCTCATTACTGTATAACATTGTGTACATATACATGTGTCTTTATCTTATATCTGTAGGTATAATCAGATCTCATTACTGTATCACACTGTGTACATATACATGTGTCTTTATCTTATATCTGTAGTATAATCAGATCTCATTACTGTATCACATTGTGTACATATACATGTGTCTTTATCTTATATCTGTAGGTATAATCAGATCTCATTATTGTATTGCATTGTGTACATATACATGTGTCTTTATCTTATATCTGTAGGTATAATCAGATCTCATTACTTTATCACACTGTGTACATATACATGTGTCTTTATCTTATATCTGTAGGTATAATCAGATCTCATTACTGTATCACATTGTATACATATACATGTGTCTTTATCTTATATCTGTAGGCATAATCAGATCTCATTACTTTATTATGTTGTGTACATATACATGTGTCTTTATCTTATATCTGTAGGTATAATCAGATCTCATTACTGTATCACACTGTGTACATATACATGTGTCTGTATCTTATATCAGTAGGTATAATCAGATCTCATTACTTTATTATGTTGTGTACATATACATGTGTCTTTATCTTATATCTGTAGGTATAATCAGATCTCATTACTGTATCACACTGTGTACATATACATGTGTCTGTATCTTATATCTGTAGGTATAATCAGATCTCATTACTTTATCACATTGTGTACACATACCTGCTTCTTTATCTTATATCTGTAGGTATAATCAGATCTCATTACTTTATTACATTGTGTACATATACATGTGTCTGTATCATATCTGTAGGTATAATGAGATATCATTACTGTATCACACTGTGTACATATACATGTGTCTGTATCTTATATCAGTAGGTATAATCAGCTCTCATTACTGTATCACACTGTGTACATATACATGCGTCTTTATCTTATATCTGTAGGTATAATCAGATCTCATTACTTTATCACATTGTGTAAATATACATGTGTCTTTATCTTATATCTGTAGGTATAATCAGATCTCATTACTTTATCACACTGTGTACATATACATGTGTCTATCTTATATCTGTAGGTATAATCAGATCTCATTACTGTATCACACTGTGTACATATACATGTGTCTGTATCTTATATCAGTAGGTATAATCAGCTCTCATTACTGTATCACACTGTGTACATATACATGTGTCTTTATCTTATATCTGTAGGTATAATCAGATCTCATTACTTTATCACATTGTGTAAATATACATGTGTCTTTATCTTATATCTGTCTGTAAACCAATCACCAATACTTGGAGAGAACAATGAAAAATTAACATTTTATTACCTTATCTCTGCTGTAGCCCACTGGGAGTGTAATTTCTTCTGCTGGCTGTGTTAAAACAGCTTGGCCTTGAGGCCAAAAACTTTCAGGATGGGTGGGGATACCACAGGCTAAATAAACTAATTCAAATGCCAATATAAGGGTAATGGAAATACTTGTAAACAATTTAATACACTCCAGCAGGTAAAGTGGATCATTGGGAATTTTTTTTGAGTAAACTGTCCCTTTAAGGTCTACAGTCAAGCTATTTTTTTTAGCGCTGTTATGTGTCGGGAACAACACCTAACTCTCATCTTGTAATATGAACGATGTGTAGTGCAGCCCTGCAATGTATTTAAAGTATAGGGCGCACTAAAGAGATATAGGTCACGCTACACATCCTCTGGTAATTCTCTTTTACCATTCACTTGTAATACCAGATTATGTGCTGTTCTGAGCGCTGGCACCCTGCACTATCAATAGCTCTTCACTCGTAACCTAGACTGATATTGGGGAAAAAGGAAAAGAATTATATCAAACTGCCTTAGATCATATTTTTCCTTTATTTTCTAAGATGTTCAGAAGATACAGCCAGGTCCATGCTGCTGAGATATATCCCAGTTATGAGATGGCTCCCGCGTTACCCAGCACGCGAGTGGCTCTTGGGAGATGTTGTTTCTGGACTTAGTGTTGGCATCGTGCAGCTGCCACAAGGTATATATGACTATTTTTTTATTAATGGCACATCCCCTCAAAGTGTAATTCCTCATAACATGCTCAATTATACTTAAAGGGACATTAAACCCAACATTTTTCTTTTATGATTCAGATAGAGAATATAGTTTTAAACAAAATTCTAATTTACATCTATTATCTGATTTGCTTCATTCTTTAGATATCCGTTGCTGAAGAAATATCAGTGCACATGGGTGCGCCGATCACACGAGGCATCTATGTGGAGCCACCAATCAGGAGCTACTGAGCCTATCTAGATATGCTTTTCAGCAAAGGAAATCAATAGAATTAGATAATAGAAGTAAATTAGAAAGTTGTTTAAAATTGCATGCGCTTTCTAAATCATGAAAGAAAAAAAATTGGGTCATGAACCCCAAAACTGTTCATTCATGATTCAGATAGAGTATACTATTATAAACAATGTTCTAATTTACTTCTATTATCAAATTTGCTTCATTCTCTATGTATCCTTTGTCGAAAAGCATACCTAGGTAGGCTCAGGAGCTGTGAGCTAGCTGCTGATTGGTTGTTGCACACACATGCCTTTTATATTTGACTTACCAATGTGTTTAGCTAGCTCCCAGTAGTGCATTGCTGCTACTTCGATAAAAGATAATAAGAGAATGAAGCAAAGTGATAATAGAAGTAAATTGGAAAGCTATTTAAAACCATATACTCTATCTGAATCATGATTTTTTTTTATGTCCCTTTAATTTAAAAAACAACAACTTTACAGTGTATCTGCTGCTACATGATACAGAATCTGACCCTACAATAGGCTTCATAGTGACTGCTCAATCAGTGCAGGAACTCTTTAATATCTGTCCCTAATTTGCAACAGCATAAGAGAAAATAAACATAACCAAGAAGCTTTTAAGGAGATTTGTTTCTGAACTAAATAAAATCAAATGTTAGTAGCAAAAGGCCAGTTTTACCTTTTTTTAAATCAATTATTTTAAATGCAGATATCTTTCAATGCATGAATTGATTATGTACTGTGCATATATAACAATACTTAAAAGGGATAGAAAGGTTAAACATTATGAGGCCTACTTATCAAGCCGTCAACTGTGCTGCATTCGACGGCACCAATACGCTCGCCGGACATAGCCTAACATCGCGGCCGCGGACCTGAATACGCTCTCCATATTTATATAAAAAGCTGTCAAAAAGCCACGCACCAAGTACGGGGCGATGAGCAGCGGACTGTTGCTAACTAACAGTCATCGATCTCGCTGCTATTCTGCTTTTTCCCAGCTTTATTTATATACTGTCACTAAACATCGCCACTATACTAAAATGTTTAACCCCTATCCCGCTGCTCCCCGACACCGCCGCAACTAAATAAAGTTATTAACCCCTATCCCGCCACTCCCTGAGCCCACCGCAACTCTAATAAACTTATTAACCCCTATTCCGCCGCTCCCTGATACCGCCGCAACTAACTAAATGTATTAACCCCTATCCCTCCGCTCCCGGAGCCCACCGCAACTAAATAAATGTATTAACCACTAAACCCCTGGTCTCCCACATCACTACCACTTACTAAACCTATAAACCCCTAAACCGCCAGCCCCCCACATTGCCATAAACTAAATTGTCCTATTAACCCCTAAACCTAACAACCTGCTATCTTTATATTAAATATTACCTCATCCCTATCTTATAATAAATTAAAACTTACCTTTAGATTTAAATTAAACTATATTAAGCTATTAACCTACCCTATTATACTAAAATTACATTAAACTATATTAAACTAATAATTAATCTACCCTAACTATTATACTAAAATTACATTAAACTATATTAAACTATTCATTAATCTACCCTAACTGTTATACTAAAATTACATTAAACTGCAAATTAAATTAACTATATTATATAGTTAAAAACCTAACCCTACTCAAATAATTTAAATCTACTATTAAAAATTACAAAGTTACAAAAAACTAACAACTAAGTTACAAAAAATAACAAACACTATCACCTAGATTACGAGTTTTGCATTAACAGGGGTGCGGTGCTAACGATCAGTTTCTGCTCACCGCTCACCTACAGACAGCGCTGGTATTACGGGTTTTTACAAACCCGGCGTTAGCCGCAGAAAAGTGAGCAGAGAGCAAAATTTAGCTCCATATCTCACCTCAATACCAGCGCTGCTTACGGTAGCGGTGAGCTGGCTAAACGTGCTCGTGCACGATTTCCCCATAGAAATCAATGGGGGAGAGCCGGCTGAAAAAAGTCTAGCACCTGCAAAAAAGCAGCGTAAAGCTCCTAACGCAGCCCCATTGATTCCTATGGGGAAATAAAAGTTATGTCTACACCTAACACCCTAACATGAACCCCGAGTCTAAACACCCCTAATCTTACACTTATTAACCCCTAATCTGCCGCCCCCGACATCGCCGACACCTACATTATATTAGTAACCCCTAATCTGCCGCTCCGGACACCGCCGCCACTCACATTATACTTATGAACCCCTAATCTGATGCCCCCAACATCGCTGAACCCTACATTTTATTTATTAACCCCTACTCTGCCGCCCTCAATGTCGCCGCCACCTACCTACACTTATTAACCCCATAATCTGCCGCCCCCAACGTCGCTGCCACTATATTAAAGTTCTTAACCCCTAAACCTAAGTCTAACCCTAACCCCCCCCTAACTTAAATATAATTTAAATAAATATAAATAAAATTACTCCAATTAACTAAATTTTTCCTATTTAAAACTAAATACTTACCTATAAAATAAACCCTAAGATAGCTACAATATAACTAATAGTTCCATTGTAGCTATCTTAGGTTTTATTTTTATTTTACAGGCAACTTTGTATTTATTTTAACTAGGTACAATAGTTATTAAATAGTTATTAACTATTTAATAGCTACCTAGTTAAAATAGAGACAAATTTACCTGTAAAATAAAACCTAACCGAAGTTACAATTACACCTAACACTACACTACAATTAAATTAATTCCCTAAATTAACTACAATTAAAGGGACATTAAACACTAAATACATGCTAGATAGAATGATGCATTCAAATAAAAGATTAGTCCATGACTAACATGTAGATGTATTTTTTAAAGTTTCATTAGTTGTTTAAAAAGTGACAAAATAAGTGTAAAGTTTTAGTGTCTATAAAACACTGGGAGCTGCCATGTTGTAACTTGTGTTACCTTCTCTGCTGTGGCCAATTAGGGACCGTTATTAATAAGGCACTAGAGTGTGCAGCCAATGGTTGTGCTGGATTTAACAGTGTTCTGCACTTCCATTTCTAACAGGAACTGAAAAGCTCACAATTTCAGAAAAAAAAAAGCCCCCCAAAATAATAAAAAGCCCTACCCTATACTAAATTACAAATAGCCCTTAAAAGGGCCTTTTGCGGGACATTGCCCCAAAGTAATCAGCTCTTTTACCTGTAAAAAAAGTACAATACCCCCCCAACATTAAAACCCACCCAATCCCCCCTTAATAAAACCTAACACTAACTTCTTGAAGATCACCCTACCTTGAGAAGTCTTCACCCAACCAGGCCGAAGTCCTCAACGACGCCTGGCGAAGTGGTCCTCCAGACTGGCAGAAGTCTTCATCCAAGCCGGGAAGAAGAGGTCCTCCAGACGGGCAGAAGTCTTCATCCAGATGGCATCTTCTATCTTCATCCATCCGGCACGGAGCGGGTCCATCTTCCAGACATCCGACGCGGAGCATCCTTCCTGGCTGACGACTACCCAACGAATGAAGGTTCCTTTATGTGACATCATCCAAGATGGCGTCCCTTCAATTCCCATTAGCTGATAGAATTCTATCAGCCAATCGGAATTAAGGTAGGAAAAATCCTATTGGCTGATGCAATCAGCCAATAGGATTGAACTTCAATCCTATTGACTGATTGGAACAGCCAATAGAATGCAAGCTCAATCCTATTGGCTCCACGCCGGATGGATGAAGATAGAAGATGCCGTCTGGATGAAGACTTCTGCCCGTCTGGAGGACCTCTTTTTCCCGGCTTGGATGAAGACTTCTGCCCGTCTGGAGGACCACTTCGCCCGGCTTCATTGAGGACTTCGGCCCGGTTGGGTGAAGACTTCTCAAGGTAGGGTGATCTTCAAGGTCTTAGTGTTAGGTTTTATTAAGGGGGAATGGGTGGGTTTTAGAGTAGGGTTGGGTGTGTGGGTGGTGGGTTTTAATGTTGGGGGGGCATTGTACTTTTTATTACAGGTAAAAGAGCTGATTACTTTGGGGCAATGCCCTGCAAAAGGCCCTTTTAAGGGCTATTTGTAATTTAGTATAGGGTAGGGCTTTTTATTATTTTGGGGGGCTTTTTATTTTATTACGGGGATGAGATTAGGTGTAATTAGTTTAAAAATCTTGTAAATATTTTATTATTTTCTGTAATTTAGTGGGGGGTTTTCCCCGTACTTTAGATAATTGTATTTAATTGTATTTAATTGTAGTTAATTTAGGGAATTAATTTAATTATAGTGTAGTGTTAGGTGTAATTGTAACTTAGGTTAGGTTTTATTTTACAGGTAAATTTGTCTTTATTTTAACTAGGTAGCTATTAAATTGTTAATAACTATTTAATAACTATTCTACCTAGTTAAAATAAATACAAAGTTGCCTATAAAATAAAAATAAATCCTAAGATAGCTACAATGTAACTATTAGTTATATTGTAGCTATCTTAGGGTTTATTTTATAGGTAAGTATTTAGTTTTAAATAGGAATAATTTAGTTAATTGTAGCAATTTTATTTAGATTTATTTAAATTATATTTAAATTAGGGGGTGTTAGGGTTAGACTTAGGTTTAGGGGTTAATAAATTTAGTATAGTGGCGGCGACGTTAGGGGTGGCAGATTAGGGGTTAATAAATATCTAGATATACAGATTTTTAATGAAACTTTACTATCTAGATATACAGATTTTTAATGAAACTTTGCAAACACAAAGGCTCAAGAATAGCAATTTTCCATTAAATGGTAGTTTTTAACACTAACACACTAGTGATAAAATACAATTTAAGTTTAAATAAACTAAAATAACACCAAAAATGTGTTAAAAACCAAGATAATGCTAATTAGGTCCATCTTTTAAGCACTAATTAAATAAAATGCATGTTTCTCTATGCATATATATTGCCAATAAGGTTTTGATATTGGTGAGTTTAGCAGGTAATAATAATTAAGTCATACAAGTTTGTCGATATTGGTGGACTATTTTAGTAAGTTTTCTTAATGAATAAATGATCCTTTTTAAAAAAGATCATGTTTGATAGTTCCCCCCTCCTTTTTTTAACTTCATTATTTCTTGCTCCAATTATGTTTTGTCATTAATTATTGTATGTATATACTTATGGACACACGTATATATATTAGTGTGTATATCCTTTTTTTTTACATTTGTATATACTCTTCAAATATCGTAATGACAAAACATATAGCTCACCTTTAATGTGTGGTTAAAAGTTATTAAAAACTTTTATTAGGAGAAAAAAATAAGATTCTTTATTTTTTAGTTTATCTGATTGAGTGGTTACAAAAAAAAAAGAAGAATTTTTTCTTTCTTTAGTGTAGCAGCTATTGGGTACTTATTTTTTATAAAATTGTATATGTAATTTATAAATTAGGAAATATAACTCTAACAAATTATCCCATATAGTTTCTAGTTAAACTAACATATTATTTACAATTTTTAAGTCCCGATTAGTATCTTATATTTATTTTATTTATAGTATATATTTTATCATTTTGTTTTACTATTATTAATTATGAAAAGTTGAATTAATAGCAATATTTAGAACTAATAGAAAATCAAATTTGATTTATATAAATTACTTATAAGGCACATATACACTGTGATTTTTATTCACGTTCACATTTATTAATTTCACAATTAAGAAAATTATATTTTTTTCACAATATGACAATTTTTGCTTTTTGAATGTATGATATATATATTTATTTGTTTTAATCTAGCTAGCTCTAGATATTTACTCAGATAAGCTATATTATAAAACTTAATAAGAACGGTCACACTGTTTATGATTAAACAATTACTCACTCATCACTAAAGGGTTAACAACACCAATTAAAGTTCTGTCTATAAATTGTTCAATTGTTCACACATTTGTATCTCTCTGACGAAGTGTGTTTGCTCACACGAAACGCGTAAGAGGCCTTGTTCTCTCTACATGTTTGGGGCACATTGTTTTTGCACTGTCTCACAGAAATAAATTTGGATTTCGAAACTGCCGTTACTTGGTGTCTGCTTCTTCTGTTGTTAATAAATGTAGATAGGTGTCGCGATGTTAGGGATGGCAGATTAGGGGTTAATAAAATGTAACTAATGTTTGCGAGGCTGGAGTGCGGCGGTTTAGGGGTTAGTATATTTATTATAGTGTCTGCGATGTCCGGTTCGGCAGATTAGGGGTTAAAATATTTATTATAGTGTTTGCGATGTGGGGGGCCTCGGTTCAGGGGTTAATAGGCAGTTTATGGGTGTTAGTGTACTTTTTAGCACTTTAGTTAAGAGTTTTATACTACGGCATTAGACCATAAAACTCTTAACTACTGACTTTAAAATGCGGTACCAGGCTTGACAGGAGAGTGTCTACCGCTCACTTTTTGGAAGACTCATAATACCGGTGCTATGCAAGTCCCATTGAAAAAATAGGATACGCAATTGACGTAAGTGGATTTGTGGTATTTTCGAGCCTGGCCAAAAAAGTAAGCGATACACCTGTACCTGCAAGGCTCGTAATACCAGCGGCCGTTAAAATGCAGCGTTGGGACCTCTCAACGCTGCTTTTTAAGGCTAATGCAAGACTCGTAATCTAGCCGTAAATTACAAAAAAAATAAACACTAAGTTACACAAAATAAAAAATAAATTATCAAATATTAAAACTAATTACACCTAAGCTAAGAGCCCTATGAAAATAAAAAAGCCCCCCCAAAATTAAAAAAACCCTAGCTTACAATAAACTACCAATGGCCCTTAAAAGGGCCTTTTGCGGGGCATTGCCCCAAAGAAATCAGCTCTTTTACCTGTAAATAAAAAATACAAATACCCCCCCAACAGTAAAACCCACCACCCACACAACCAAACCCTCCAAATAAAAACCTAATCTAAAAAACCTAAGCTCCCCATTGCCCTGAAAAGGGCATTTGTATGGGCATTGCCCTTAAAAGGGCATTTAGCTCTTTTTTCAATCAGCCAATAGAATGCGAGCTCAATCCTATTGGCTTATTGGATCAGCCAATAGGATGAAAGCTCAATCCTATTGGCTGATTGTAACAGCCAATAGGATTTTTTCAACCTTAATTCCAATTGGCTGATAGAATTCTATCAGCCAATCAGAATCTAAGGGACGCCAGCTTGGATGACGTCATTTAAAGGCAAACCTCATTGTAAAGAAGATGTCGAAAGAAGAGGATGCTCTGCGCCGGATGTCTTGAAGATGGAGCCACTCCACGCAGGATGGATGAAGATAGAAGATGCCGTCTGGATGAAGACTTCTGCCCGGTTGGATGAAGACGTCGGCCCGCTTGGATGAAGACTTCTGCCGGCTTCGATGAGGACTTCTGCCGCTTCGTTGAGGATGAATGTCGGCTCTTCAGAAACTGTAAGTGGATTTTCAGGGGTTAGTGTTAGGATTTTTTAAGGGTTTATTGGGTGGGTTTTAATTTTAGATTAGGGTTTGAGCTTTTGAAGAAGAGCTAAATACCCTTTTAAGGGCAATGCCCATACAAATGCCCTTTTCAGGGCAATGGGGAGCTTAGGTTTTTTAGATTAGATTTTTTTGGGGGGGTTTGGTTGTGTGGGTGGTGGGTTTTACTGTTGGGTTGTATTTGAATTTTTTATTTACAGGTAAAAGAGCTGATTTCTTTGGGGCATGCCCCGCAAAAGGCCCTTTTAAGGGACATAGGTAGTTTATTGTAGGCTAGGGTTTATTTTATTTTGGGGGGGCTTTTTTATTTTCATAGGGCTCTTAGATTAGGTGTAATTAGTTTAAATATTTGATAATTTATTTTTTATTTTGTGTAACTTAGTGTTTATTTTTTTTGTAACATAGTGTTTGTTATTTTTTGTAACTTAGTTGTTAGTTTTTTGTAACTTTGTAATTTTTAATTGTAGAGTAGGGTTTTAGTAGGGTTAGGTTTTTAACTATATAATATATTTAATTTAAATTGTAGTTTAATGTAATTTTAGTATACTAGGGTAGGTTAATTAATAGTTTAATATAGTTTAATGTAATTTTAGTATAGCAATTAGGGTAGATTATTAGTTTAAGGTAGTTTAATTTAATTCTAAAGGTAAGTTTAAAGGGACACTGAACCCAATTTTTTTCTTTTGTGATTCAGATAGAACATGGAATTTTAAGCAACTTTCTAATTTACTCCTATTATCAAATTTTCTTCATTCTCTTGGTATCTTTATTGGAAATGCAAGAATGTAAGTTTAGATGCCGGCCCATTTTTGGTGAACAACCTGGGTTGCTCTTGCTGATTGGTGGATACATTCATCCACCAATAAAAAAGTGCTGTCCAGAGTCTGAACTAATAAAAAAGCTTAGATGTCTTCTTTTTCAAATAAAGATAGCAAGAGAACAAAGAAAAATTGATAATATTAGTAAATGAGAAAATTGCTTAAAATTGCATGCTTTATCTGAATCACAAAAGAAAAAATTGTTAATTTATTTTAAGATAGGGATGTTGTAATTTTAATGTAAAGTTAGTGGGTTGTTAGGTTTAGGGGTTAATAGGTTAATTTTGTTAATGGCGATGTGGGGGCTGGCGGTTTAGGGGTTAATAGGTTTACTAAGTGCTAGTGATGTGGGATGCCAGGGGTTTAGGGGTTAATACATTTATTTAGTTGCGGTGGGCTCCAGGAGCAGCGGGATAGGGGTTAATAACATTATGTAGGCGGTGGCGGTGTCCGGGAGCGGCGGAATATGGGTTAATAACATTATGTAGGTGGCGGCGGTGGCGGGCGGCAGATTAGTGGTTAATAAGTATAATGTAGGTGGCGGCGATGTCGGGAGCGGCAGATTAGGGGTTAATAAGTATAATGTAGGTGGCGGAGGTGTAGGGGGTGGCAGATTAGGGGTGTTTAGACTCGGGGTACATGTCAGGGTGTTAGGTGTAAACATAACTTTTATTCTCCCATAGGAATCAATGGGATATCGGGCAGCAGCGAACATAAGCTTTCGCTGCTTTCAGACTCCCATTGATTCCTATGGCATCTGCGGCCTCCAGGGCAGCGGATTGAAAAGCAGGTACGCTGGGCCGGAATAGTGGCGAGCGTTCCTGTTAGATATTTGTTAACTAGCAAAAGTTGTCAGATAGTGCCGAATTTGCATTCAGAATATCTGTAATGACGTAAGCATCGATCTGTGTCGGACTGAGACCGGTGGATCGCATGTTACGTCACAAATTTCAACTTTTGTCGGTCTGTAGGCTGTGATAAAATAAGGGGAATCAGGCTCTCCACAATTACGCAGCGGAATTCCAGCGTATTTGCGGTTGACAGTTTGATAAATAGGCCTCTATATGTGCATGGGGCATTTCAATTTGAAATATAAGCATTTTTGCAATATACTTCCATTAACAAAAATGCTTCAAATAAAAGTTATTACTCTATTTCTGTGGCATATGCACATATCCTATGAGGGCCCAATGCACCAGTATTGAAACCGCACAATTTCTTAGGGGGTCAGCAGTAGCTCGTATGGCACAAATGACATCTTCAGAAGCAATACACAGCCACCTCTCTGAGCAAGAATAGCATATGAATACTGGTGCAGGGCGGGGCCCTCACAGGATATGTATATACTGTATGTCACCTGAACATTTCTATGTAAAAAAAAGGAAGCTGTTTTAACTCGAAATTTCTTCAGTTCACCAGAGTAAGTGCTCTGTGAACAGTCCAGCTGCAAGTTGAAAAAACAACAAAAGCCAATCAGCATTAGCAGTGCTGAGGTAATGCTTTACCTTTGCTGTGATCTCATGAGATTTCACTGAAATATCATGAGATTTTTAAAGTAAACTACCTAAACTAAATAGGAAAATAACATGACTGTGCCTGCACATGCCAGATGCACACTCCATAGCAAGTCCTGAGACAAGCATCCTGACTGGCTGCTTAAATTCTCTTTACAGTGGGGTGTAAATACTTGGGAAATGTGAGGTAAAATATCTTACTTTTTAACATAGAGATTGTTAGGCGATATTTGATAGTCAGCTTTTTACATCTATGCTGCATCACTTTCATGTGCTTCAACATTTGGGTATCATGCCCCTTTAACTTGGCAATAAAATATAAACTAAATGAGCTGCCATGTTTAGAGACAATGTGCTTAGTAAAACAGATGATGTACAGATAACAAACTTTATGGATTGTCTTTATCATATATTTATTCTTTTTAGGACTGGCGTACGCACTTCTGGCTGGGCTTCCTCCTGTATTTGGTCTCTACACATCATTCTACCCTGTATTTATCTATTTCCTCCTTGGGACCTCTAGACATATATCCGTAGGTGAGCCAGACTGGGATGAAATATATGTAATATATGTAAAATACTATGTGATAGTATGGGTTTATTGCTTTGTAAGATACTATGTGATAGTGTGGGGTTATTGCTATGTAAGGTACTATGTGATAGTTTGGGGTTATTGCTATGTAAAATACTATGTGATCATTTGGGGTTATTGTTATGAAGGATACTATGTAATAGTGTGGGGTTATTGCTATGTAAGATACTATGTGATAGTTTGGGGTTATTGCTATGTAAGATACTATTGGATAGTTTGGGGTTATTGCTATGTAAATACTATGTGATAGTTTGGGGTTATTTATATGTAAGATATTATGTGATAGTTTTGTGTTATTGCTATGTAAGATACTATATGGTAGTTTAGGGTTATTGCTATGTAAGATACTATGAGGCCTATTTACCAAATGTCTGTCGGACCTGATCCGACAGTGCGGATCAGGTCCGACAGACATCGCTGAATGCGGAGAGCAATACGCTCTCCGTATTCAGCATTGCACCAGCAGCTCTTAGAGCTGCTGGTGCAACGCCGCCCCCTGCAGACTCGCGGCCAATCGGCCGCCAGCAGGGAGGTGTCAATCAACCCGATTGGTTTGAGTTGCGGTGATTGGGTTGAGTTGGCTTGAGTTGTGGCGATCTCTGTCCGCCTGCTCAGAGCAGGCGGACAGGGTTATGGAGCAGCGGTCTTTAGACCGCTGCTCCATAACTTGCGTTTCTGGTGAGTCTGTAGACTCGCCAGAAACACAGGCCCACAAGCTCCATACGGAGCTTGATAAATGGGCCTCTCTATGATAGTTTAGGGTTATTGCTATGTAAGCTATTATGTGATAGTTTAGTGTTATTGCTATGTAAGATACTATGTGATAGTTTAGTGTTATCGCTATGTAAGATAATATGTGATAGTTAAGGGTTATTGCTATGTAAGATACTATGTGATAGTTAAGGGTTATTTATATGTAAGATACTATGTGATAGTTTAGTGTTATTGCTATGTAAGATACTATATGATAGTTTAGGGTTATTGGTATGTAAGATACTATATGATAGTTTAGGGCTATTTATATGTAAGATACTATGTTATAGTTTAGGGTTATTGCTATGTAAGATGCTATGTGATAGTTAAGGGTTATTTATATGTAAGATACTATGTGATAGTTTAGTGTTATTGCTATGTAAGATACTATATGATAGTTTAGGGTTATTGCTATGTAAGATACTATATGATAGTTTAGTGTTATTGCTATGTAAGATACTATATGATAGTTTAGTGTTATTGGTATGTAAGATACTATATGATAGTTTAGGGTTATTGGTATGTAAGATAATATATGATAGTTTAGGGTTATTGCTATGTAAGATACTATATGATAGTTTATGGTTATTGCTATGTAAGATACTATATGATAGTTTAGGGTTATTGCTATGTAAGATACTATGTGATAGTTTAGTGTTATTGCTATGTAAGATAATATGTGATAGTTAAGGGTTATTGCTATGTAAGATACTATGTGATAGTTTGGGGTTATTGTTATGTAAGATACTATGTGATAGTTAAGGGTTATTTCTATTTAAGATACTATGTGATAGTTAAGGGTTATTTATATGTAAGATACTATGTGATAGTTTAGTGTTATTGCTATGTAAGATACTATATGATAGTTTAGGGTTATTGCTATGTAAGATACTATATGATAGTTTAGGGTTATTGCTATGTAAGATACTATGTGATAGTTTAGGGTTATTGCTATGTAAGATACTATATGATAGTTTAGGGTTATTGCTATGTAAGATACTATGTGATAGTTTGGGGTAATTGCTTTGTAATATACTATGTGATAGTTTGGGGTTATTGCTATTTAAGATATTATGTGATAGTTTGGGGTTATTGCTATTTAAGATATTATGTGATAGTTTGGGGTTATTGCTATGTAACATACTATGTTATAGTTTAGGGTTATTGCTATATAAGATACTATGTTATAGTTTAGGGTTATTGCTATTTAAGATATTATGTGATAGTTTGGGGTTATTGCTATGTTACATACTATGTTATAGTTTAGGGTTATTGCTATGTAAGATATTATGTGATAGTTTAGGGTTATTGCTATTTAAGATATTATGTGATAGTTAAGGGTTATTGCTATGTAACATACTACTCAGTCTACTCAGAGAAGACAGCTGTGCCTTGTCTCATATAAATTAAGTCATCGCTGGCACAATAAGCTTCCTTGATCCTTTGTTGAAAAGCTTGCTGCTGATTGGTAGATGCACATGGCTCATGTCATTGGCTCATCTGATGTGTTCAGCTAGCGCCAAGTAGTACGTTGCTGTTTCCTCAACAAAGGATACAGAGAAAATGAAGCAAATTTGATAATAGAAATTAGAAAGTTGTTTAAAACTGTATGCTCTATTTGAATCATGAAAGAAAATGTGGTGTTTCATGTCCCATTAATAAAAAACATAATTTATGTAAGAACTTACCTGATAAATTCATTTCTTTCATATTAGCAAGAGTCCATGAGCTAGTGACGTATGGGATATACATTCCTACCAGGAGGGGCAAATTTTCCCAAACCTCAAAATGCCTACAAATACACCCCTCACCACACCCACAATTCAGTTTAACGAATAGCCAAGAAGTGGGGTGATAAGAAAAAAGTGCGAAAGCATATAAAATAAGGAATTGGAATAATTGTGCTTTATACAAAAAAATCATAACCACCACAAAAAAAGGGCGGGCCTCATGGACTCTTGCTAATATGAAAGAAATGAATTTATCAGGTAAGTTCTTACATAAATTATGTTTTCTTTCATGTAATTAGCAAGAGTCCATGAGCTAGTGACGTATGGGATAATGACTACCCAAGATGTGGATCTTTCCACACAAGAGTCACTAGAGAGGGAGGGATAAAATAAAGACAGCCAATTCCTGCTGAAAATAATCCACACCCAAAATAAAGTTTAATGAAAAAACATAAGCAGAAGATTCAAACTGAAAACGCTGCCTGAAGTACTTTTCTACCAAAAACTGCTTCAGAAGAAGAAAATACAACAAAATGGTAGAATTTGGTAAAAGTATGCAAAGAGGACCAAGTTGCCGCTTTGCAAATCTGATCAACCGAAGCTTCATTCCTAAACGCCCAGGAAGTAGAAACTGACCTAGTAGAATGAGCTGTAATCCTATGAGGCGGAGTCTTACCCGACTCAACATAGGCAAGATGAATTAAAGATTTCAACCAAGATGCCAAAGAAATGGCAGAAGTTTTCTGGCCTTTCTAAAACCGGAAAAGATAACAAATAAACTTGAAGTCTTTCGGAAAGACTTAGTAGCTTCAACATAATATTTCAAAGCTCTAATAACATCCAAAGAATGCAACAATTTCTCCTTAGAATTCTTAGGATTAAGACATAATGAAGGAACCACAATGTCTCTACTAATGTTGTTGGAATTCACAATTTAGGTAAAAATTCAAAAGAAGTTCGCAACACCGCCTTATCCTGATGAAAAATCAGAAAAGGAGACTCACAAGAAAGAGCAGATAATTCAGAAACTCTTCTGGCAGAAGAGATGGCCAAAAGGAACAAAACTTTCCAAGAAAGTAATTTAATATCCAATGAATGCATAGGTTCAAATGGAGGAGCTTGAAGAGCCCCCAGAACCAAATTCAAACTCCAAGGAGGAGAAATTGACTTAATGACAGGCTTTATACGAACCAAAGCTTGTACAAAACAATGAATATCAGGAAGAATAGCAATCTGTCTGTGAAAAAGAACAGAAAGAGCAGAGATTTGACCTTTCAAGGAACTTGCGGACAAACCCTTATCTAAACCATCCTGAAGAAACTGTAATATTCTCGGTATTCTAAAAGAATGCCAAGAAAAATGATGAGAAAGACACCAAGAAATATAAGTCTTCCAGACTCTATAATATATCTCTCTGGATACAGATTTACGAGCCTGTAACATAGTATTAATCACAGAGTCAGAGAAACCTCTTTGACCAAGAATCAAGCGTTCAATCTCCATACCTTTAAATTTAAGGATTTCAGATCCTGATGGAAAAAAGGACCTTGAGACAAAAGGTCTGGTCTTAACGGAAGAATCCACGGTTGGCAAGAGGCCATCCGGACAAGATCCGCATACCAAAACCTGTGAGGCCATGCCGGAGCTACCAGCAGAACAAACGAGCATTCCTTCAGAATCTTGGAGATTACTCTTGGAAGAAGAACTAGAGGCGGAAAGATATAGGCAGGATGATACTTCCAAGGAAGTGATAATGCATCCACTGCCTCCGCCTGAGGATCCCGGGATCTGGACAGATACCTGGGAAGTTTCTTGTTTAGATGAGAAGCCATCAGATCTATTTCTGGAAGTTCCCACATTTGAACAATCTGAAGAAATACCTCTGGGTGAAGAGACCATTCGCCCGGATGCAACGTTTGGCGACTGAGATAATCCGCTTTCCAATTGTCCATACCTGGGATATGAACCGCAGAGATTAGACAGGAGCTGGATTCCGCCCAAACCAAAATTCGAGATACTTCTTTCATAGCCAGAGGACTGTGAGTCCCTCCTTGATGATTGATGTATGCCACAGTTGTGACATTGTCTATCTGAAAACAAATGAGCAACTCTCTCTTGAGAAGAGGCCAAGACTGAAGAGCTCTGAAAATTGCACGGAGTTCCAAAATATTGATCGGAAATCTCACCTCCTGAGATTCCCAAACCCCTTGTGCCGTCAGATACCCCCACACAGCTCCCCAACCTGTAAGACTTGCATCTGTTGAGATTATAGTCCAGGTCGGAAGAACAAAGAAGCCCCCTGAACTAAACGATGGTGATCTGTCCACCATGTCAGAGAGTGTTGTAAAATCGGTTTAAAGATATTAATTGAGATATCTTTGAGTAATCCCTGCACCATTGGGTCAGCATACAGAGCTGAAGAGGTCGCATGTGAAAACGAGCAAAGGAGATCGCATCTGATGCGGCAGTCCTAAGACCCAACATTTCCATGCATAAGGCTACCAAAGGGAATGATTGTGACTGAAGGTTTTGACAAGCTGATATCAATGTTAAACTTCTCTTGTCTGACAAGGACAGAGTCATAGACACTGAATTTATCTAGAAACCTAAAAAGGTTACCCTTGTCTGAGGAATCAATGAACTGAATGGTAAATTGATCCTCCAACCATGAAATTGAAGAAACAACACAAGTCGATTCGTATGAGATTGACTGAGCAAGTACCAAGATATCGTCCAAATAAGGAAATACCAAAACCCTATTCTCTGATTACAGAAAAAAGGGGCACCGAGAACCTTTGAAAAAAATTCTTGGAACTGAGGCTAGGCCAAACGGTAGAGCCACAAAACTGGTAATGCTTGTCTAAAAAGAGAATCTCAGACACTAAAAGTGATCTGGATGAATCGGAATATGCAGATACACATCCTGTAAATCTATTGTAGACATATAATGCCCTTGCTAAACAAAAGGCAGGATAGTCCTACAGTAACCACCTTGAATGTTGGTATCCTAACATAACGATTCAATAATGACAGATCCGGAACTGGTCTGAAGGAATTGACCTTCTTTGGTACAAATGAAGAGATAAAATAAAACCCCAGCCCCTGTTCCAGAACTGGAACTGGCATAAATACTCCAGCCAACTCTAGATCTGAAACACATTACAGAAATGCTGAGCCTTTGCTGTGTTAACTGGGACACGGGAAAGAAAAGAATCTCTTAGCAGGAGGCCTTAACTTGAAGCCAATTCTGTACCTTTCTGAAACAATGTTTCTGAAACCAGAGATTAAGAACGGAATTGATCCAAATTTCTTTGAAGAAAACGTAATCTGCCCCATACCAGCTGAGCTGGAATAAGGGCCGCACCTTCATAGGTACTTAGGAGCTGGCTATAGGTTTCTATAAGGCTTGGATATATTCCAAACTGGAAATAGTTTCCAAACTGATACCGCTCCTGAGGATGAAGGATCAGGCTTTTGTTCCTTGTAAGGAAAGGAACTAAAATGATTATTTACCCTGGAAAGAAAGGGAAAGCAAAGATGACTTAGAAGACATGTCAGCATTCCAAGTTTAATCCATAAAGCTTCTCTAGCTAAAATAGCTAGAGACATATACCTGACATCAACTCTAATGATATCAAAAGATGGTATCACCAATAAAATTATTAGCATGTTATAGAATAATAATAATGCTATAAAATTATGATCTGTTACTTGTTGCTCTAAAGTTGAAGCTGCAGCAACATCCGCTAAAATATAGCAGGTCTAAGAAGATTACCTGAACATAAGTAAGCTTTTCTTAGAAAGGATTCAATTTTCCTATCTAAAGGAACCTTAAATGAAGTACTATCTGCCGTAGGAATAGTAGTACATTAGCAGGAGTAGAGATAGCCCCATAACCTTAGGGATTTTTGTCTCAAAAAACTCTAATCTGTCAGATGGCACAGGATATAATTTGCTTAAACGTCTAGAAGGAGTAAATAAATTACCCAAATTATTCCATTCCCTGGAAATTACTTCAGAAATAGCATCAGGGAGATAAAACACTTCTGGAATAACTACAGGAGATTTAAAAACCTTATTTAAACGTTTACATTTAGAATCAAGAGGACCAGAATCCTCTATTTCTAATGCAAATAACACTTCTTTAAGTAAAGAACGAATAAATTCCATCTTGAACAAATACAAAGATTTATCAGCATCAACCTCTGAGACAGAAACCTCTGAACCAGAAGAACCATTATCAGTATCAGAATGATGATGTTCATTTAAAAATTCATCTGAAAAAAGAGAAGTTTTAAAAGACTTTTATGTATACTAGAAGGAGAAATAACAGACATAGCCTTCTTAATGGATTTAAAAAATAAAATCTCTTATGTTATCAGGAACACTCTGAAAATTAGATGTTGACGGAACAGCAACAGGTAATGTAACAGTACTAAAGGAAATTTTATCTGCATTAATAAGTTTGACATGACATGCAATACAAATAACAGCTGGAGAAACAGATACCAAAAGTTTATAGCAGATACACTTAGCTTGGTAGCTCCAGCACTGTGCAGTGACTTTCCTGAAGTAACTTCTGACTCAGTTGCAACGTGGAACATCTTGCAATATGTAAAAGAAAAAAACAACATATAAAGCAAAATTGATCAAATTCCTTAAATGACAGTTTCAGGAATGGGAAAAAATGCCAAAGAACAAGCTTCTAGCAACCAGAAGCAATAAAAAATGAGACTTAAATAATGTGGAGACAAAAGTGACGCCCATATTTTTTCGCGCCAAATAAGACGCCCACATTATTTGGCGCCTAAATGCTTTTTGGCGCCAAAAATGACGCCACATCCGGAACGCCGACATTTTTGGCGCAAAATAACGTCAAAGAATGACGCAACTTCCGGCGACACGTATGACGCCGGAAACGGAAATAGAATTTTTGCGCCAAAAAAGTCCGCGCCAAGAATGACGCAATAAAATGAAGCATTTTCAGCCCCCGCGAGCCTAACAGCCCACAGGGAAAAAGTCAAATTTTAAGGTAAAAAATGTTAAATTAAAATGCATTATCCCAAATATGAAACTGACTGTCTGAAAAATAAGGAAAGTTGAACATTCTGAGTCAAGGCAAATAAATGTTTGAATACATATATTTAGAACTTTATAAACAAAGTGCCCAACCATAGCTAGGAGTGTCACAGAAAATAAGACTTACTTACCCCAGGACACTCATCTACATATAGCAGATAGCCAAACCAGTACTGAAACGAGAATCAGCAGAGGTAATGGTATATATAAGAGTATATCGTCGATCTGAAAAGGGAGGTAAGAGATGAATCTCTACGACCGATAACAGAGAACCTATGAAATAGACCCCTTAGAAGGAGATCACTGCATTCAAATAGGCAATACTCTCCTCACATCCCTCTGACATTCACTGCACGCTGAGAGGAAAACCGGGCTCCAACTTGCTGCGGAGCGCATATCAACGTAGAATCTAGCACAAACTTACTTCACCACCTCCATCGGAGGCAAAGTTTGTAAAACTGAATTGTGGGTGTGGTGAGGGGTGTATTTGTAGGCATTTTGAGGTTTGGGAAACTTTGCCCCTCCTGGTAGGAATGTATATCCCATACGTCACTAGCTCATGGACTCTTGCTAATTACATGAAAGAAAAATGAATTAGATAGTGAAAAGTTATAAAGAATTATAAAGAAAGTTCCTCTAGATCTCCCTATAATCAGTACCTTCAATGCACACTCCAAAAGATAGTGAAAAGTTGGTTATTTAAAATAATAACAATAAAATGCCAATGTGTTTCTTTTGATGTGATATTTGTAGCATTGCTATTTGTACTGATAAAAATAAAAACTCCTATGCGGTACAGGTAATAAATGTCTTTAAAATAGAAATCTAACTTTGCATTCCTACAATACAGGTACGTTTGCTGTAGTGTGCGTTATGATTGGTAGTGTGACAGAATCCCTGGCGCCCAATTATAACTTCATGTCCTCGGAGAACGCAACATTCATTGATACTGTAGCAAGGGATAAGCTGAGAGTGGAGCTGGCGACTTCTCTGGCCTTTTTAGTGGGGCTTTTCCAGGTGAGCACAAATAGGTTCTTTTTCTCATGGAAATGGTGCCCCAAAAATGTACTTTTTTTTTAAAATTTACGCATGAAGCAGAAGTGGTTTTAGCCCATAAAGTTCCAGATTATGAGTCGCTCCTGTTTGCGTGCGTCGGGTGTAGCGTTCGTATTACAAGTTGAAAGTAAACACGATCGCTTGAGTGCAATTGGGGGACTTTAAAAATGCCTGAGACAAGCATAAGGCTATCCTATGAACTAGATAAGTTTATACTGATAGGTAATATCGGGCAGAAATGAAAATTATTTTTAAAAAATTGCACAAAAAAGTTATAAAGGCTCAAACATATGAGATCTCAGGTGTTAGATAAAAAGGCTGCAAAGGGCTTTAACATAGAGATACATACATATACATGTCTAAATATGTATATGTATGTATATATATATATATATATATATATATATATATATATATATATATAATATATATATATATAGACAGTATATATATATATATATTTGTTTATATGTGTGTACATATGTATTTATGTATTTATATGTGTATACATGTATTTACAGACATATATACACAAATAAACACATAAATTCATATATAGACATACTGTGTATATAAGTGCATTGGAGCTCATTGCAGTCAAGTAGATAAAAACATGTAAAAACATATTTATGCAATATTTTTATTTAATAAAATGTTTTAACTGTGCATTTACTGTAAATATTTCACATTCCAATGTTCTATGTATTTATAAATATATATTCCTATATACAGTATATATATATATCTGTATATATCCTCTCCAAGAACACAGGCACTCGAATTGGCGTAAGATTGTGCTGTCCTCTATCTGGACTGTATCTGTATATATCTATACCTGTATATAATCATTTATATATATATATATATAGGTATAAATATATATTGTACCAAAATACCATCAGATATATGTAGAAATATGTATTTATGAATAAATAGAACATATTCTTCTATGTGGAGAACATTGGAATGTGAAAAAGTCATATTTTCATGTTGGGTTAGTGCACTTGAGAATATGAGATCGGATGTGCACGCGAGTAGGGTGTTTGTTTTTTTTTCAACTTTTTTTCCTCCATGGATTTCTATGGGTAATACGTCCACGCACGTGCGATACTTGAAGTTTGGCTTTTTACGCGTATCGGGTTAACAAGCAAGCAAAATCTTTTTACTTTCAAATTGTAATATGAGCGCTACCCTAAATGTGCAAAAAGCTTACTTCTAGCGCAATTAACACTCGAGCGGGAGCATTAAATAATGCTCCACTTGTAATCTGGCCCAAAATTAGGCTATGCTGACAAAGGGGATAACAGGGGTTATAGGAGGTACTGAAGGAGTCACTGCCTTGCAAATCAGGGCATAGCCCCAGTACGCACCTAAAACCATCACTGTACAGTATGGTTTCCGCAATAATCCCTAAATAAAATATTTTTGCATATATAAAACTGAATGCAATTTTGAGCATTTCACAAACATTGTGAGCACTACATATTTATGCAATATTTACTGTGTATTTACTGTAAATATTTCCCATCCCAATGTTTTGCACATAGCAGAATATGTTCTATGTATTTTTAAATAGATATTCCTATATATCTCTGTATATATCTATACCTATATATAATCATCTATATATACATCTATCTATCTATCCATCTATCTATCAATCAATCAATCTATCTATCTATCTATCTATCTATATCTATATATATATATACAGTATATAGGTATACAGGGAGTGCAGAATTATTAGGCAAATGAGTATTTTGACCACATCATCCTCTTTATGCATGTTGTCTTACTCCAAGCTGTATAGGCTCGAAAGCCTACTACCAATTAAGCATATTAGGTGATGTGCATCTCTGTAATGAGAAGGGGTGTGGTCTAATGACATCAACACCCTATATCAGGTGTGCATAATTATTAGGCAACTTCCTTTCCTTTGGCAAAATGGGTCAAAAGAAGGACTTGACAGGCTCAGAAAAGTCAAAAATAGTGAGATATCTTGCAGAGGGATGCAGCACTCTTAAAATTGCAAAGCTTCTGAAGCGTGATCATCGAACAATCAAGCGTTTCATTCAAAATAGTCAACAGGGTCGCAAGAAGCGTGTGGAAAAACCAAGGCGCAAAATAACTGCCCATGAACTGAGAAAAGTCAAGCGTGCAGCTGCCAAGATGCCACTTGCCACCAGTTTGGCCATATTTCAGAGCTGCAACATCACTGGAGTGCCCAAAAGCACAAGGTGTGCAATACTCAGAGACATGGCCAAGGTAAGAAAGGCTGAAAGACGACCACCACTGAACAAGACACACAAGCTGAAACGTCAAGACTGGGCCAAGAAATATATCAAGACTGATTTTTCTAAGGTTTTATGGACTGATGAAATGAGAGTGAGTCTTGATGGGCCAGATGGATGGGCCCATGGCTGGATTGGTAAAGGGCAGAGAGCTCCAGTCCGACTCAGACGCCAGCAAGGTGGAGGTGGAGTACTGGTTTGGGCTGGTATCATCAAAGATGAGCTTGTGGGGCCTTTTCGGGTTGAGGATGGAGTCAAGCTCAACTCCCAGTCCTACTGCTAGTTTCTGGAAGACACCTTCTTCAAGCAGTGGTACAGGAAGAAGTCTGCATCCTTGAAGAAAAACATGATTTTCATGCAGGACAATGCTCCATCACACGCGTCCAAGTACTCCACAGCGTGGCTGGCAAGAAAGGGTATAAAAGAAGAAAATCTAATGACATGGCCTCCTTGTTCACCTGATCTGAACCCCATTGAGAACCTGTGGTCCATCATCAAATGTGAGATTTACAAGGAGGGAAAACAGTACACCTCTCTGAACAGTGTCTGGGAGGCTGTGGTTGCTGCTGCACGCAATGTTGATGGTGAACAGATCAAAACACTGACAGAATCCATGGATGGCAGGCTTTTGAGTGTCCTTGCAAAGAAAGGTGGCTATATTGGTCACTGATTTGTTTTTGTTTTGTTTTTGAATGTCAGAAATGTATATTTGTGAATGTTGAGATGTTATATTGGTTTCACTGGTAAAAATAAATAATTGAAATGGGTATATATTTGTTTTTTGTTAAGTTGCCTAATAATTACGCACAGTAATAGTCACCTGCACACACAGATATCCCCCTAAAATAGCTATAACTAAAAACAAACTAAAAACTACTTCCAAAACTATTCAGCTTTGATATTAATGAGTTTTTTTGGTTCATTGAGAACATGGTTGTTGTTCAATAATAAAATTAATCCTCAAAAATACAACTTGCCTAATAATTCTACACTCCCTGTATAAATATATATATATATATATATATATATATATATATATATTGTACTAAAATACCATCAGATATATGTAGAAATATGTATTTATTAATAAATAGAACATATTCTGCTATGTGAAGTACTTTAGAATGTGAAATATTCATATTTTCATGTCCGGTTAGCTAGCACACTTGAGAATGTGCAATCAGGTTTGCGCATGAGTATGGTGGTAGGTTTTTTTTCCACTTTTTGTGCTATGTTTTTTTTTTGAGGGGGGGAATATGTTAAAGCGGTTGCAATATTCTAACCAGCTTTTTGCGTTCATCGGGTTAGCATGCGATCAAAAACTTTTTACTCAACTTGCAATACCAGTGCTACCCAATGCACGCAAAAAGCTTACTTCTAGCAGAGTTAGCACGTAAGCAAGAGTGATAAATACCGATCCACTCTAAATCTAGCCTTAAATGTGTATTTAAAGAGATAGAAAGGTAAAAATGAAATGTGCATGGGTGCGTTTCAATTTGAAATAGAAGCATTTTTGCAATATACTTTTCATAAGCAAAAATGTTTTAAAAAAAAATTATTACTTTATTTCTTCGGCATACTCACATATTCTGTGCACCAGTATTCAAAGAACATGCCTGCTCAGAGAGTCAGCAGTGGCTTGTATACCACAAATTATCGCCTAAGCACTCAGAGGTAGAAAAAAAACAACAAGTTTACAAGAATTACAAAGTCCCCAAAATATAACATATAATTATTTTCATAAAACATAACCTTTATTAGTGAAAAGTTTACATGTTTTTTTACCTATGTTTTTAACTTTTCACTAATAAATGTTATGTTGTATGAGAGTCATTATATGTAATATTTTGGCAACTTCGTAATTCTGTAAATTTGTTTTTTTTTCTATATGAGTGATTAAGAGATGCTTTTTTCTCTTACATTTTTGTTGTATTACATTTCCTTGCATTTTCTCTTTTGTTCACTAGGGTTACTTATTTAAATTTCCACCAGTCTCTCTTTTGTTATTTAAAGTGAAAGTAAACCCTAGCGTTGTATAAACGCTAGGATTTACTATTGAAACAAATAAAGGGCACTTTCATTCATGAAGTATAAGATACTTCATGTAGAAAGCTCCTTTATTTGTTTCAACCGATTGCCGATTTTAGCTGCTACAGCAGCCCACGGCTAAAAAATTTTTTGGCTAAGAGGTGACGTTTTCACCTCTTAGCCAATAGCAGTGCGGTAAATCCGGCTCCCATGGGTGCCAAGCTGGATTTACTGCACTGCTATTGGCTAAGAGGTGAAAACGTCACCTCTTAGCCAAACTTTTTTTAGCCATGGGCTGCTGTAGCAGCTAAAATCGGCAATCGGTTGAAACAAATAAAGGAGCTTTCTACATGAAGTATCTTATACTTCATGAATGAAAGTGTCCTTTATTTGTTTCAATAGTAAATCCTAGCGTTTGTACAATGTTTGGGTTTACTTTCACTTTAAAAATGACACAAATTATGTCTTCAGAAGCAATACACATCTCCAACAGATATGTGCGTATGCTGCAGGAAAAGCAGTAATAACTTTAACAAGAAGCATTTTTGCTAGTGAAAGTATATTGCAAAAATGTCTCTATTTCACATTGAAATGCAGCCATGGAATGTCATTTTTGACCTTTCTGCCCCTTTAAATGAAAGAAAAATAGAACTGAACTAATTCATGAAATGTGAGGTGCGTATTATACAAATCAAGCAGTAAAACAGTGCATTCCCTGGTTGTCTGTACTTGCAGATTGCACTGGGTCTCATACAGTTTGGTTTTGTGGTTACCTACCTGTCTGACCCACTAGTGAGCGGGTACACAACGGCTTCTGCCATCCACGTTTTGGTGTCTCAGCTAAAATATTTATTTGGAATAAGAATGAGCCAGAAAACCCAGCCGTTCTCATTAATTCATGTAAGTATTTTTTTTATTTCACAGCTATTATTCTGAAGCTCTGTTCAAGTGTGAGGAAACAAGGTGAATAAATGAAAAGTGCTTGATGTATATAGAAAAAAACAAAATTTATGCTTACCTGATAAATTTATTTCTCTTGTGGTGTATCCAGTCCACGGATCATCCATTACTTGTGGGATATTCTCCTTCCCAACAGGAAGCTGCAAGAGGATCACCCACAGCAGAGCTGTCTATATAGCTCCTCCCCTAACTGCCAACCCCCAGTCATTCGACCGAAGACAAGCAAGAGAAAGAAGAAACTATAGGGTGCAGTGGTGACTGTAGTTTAAAAATAAAAAACACTTGCCTTAAAATGACAGGGCGGGCCGTGGACTGGATACACCACAGGAGAAATAAATTTATCAGGTAAGCATAAATTTTGTTTTCTCTTGTAAGGTATATCCAGTCCACGGATCATCCATTACTTGTGGGATACCAATACCAAAGCTATAGGACACGGATGAACGGAGGGACAAGGCAGGCGCTTAAACGGAAGGTAACACTGCCTGTAAGACCTTTCTCCCAAAAATAGCCTCCGAAGAAGCAAAAGTATCAAATTTATAGAATTTAGAAAAAGTATGAAGCGAAGACCAAGTCGCCACCTTAAAAATCTGTTCAACAGAAGCCTCATTCTTAAAAGCCCATGTGGAAGCTACCGCTCTAGTAGAATGAGCTGTAATTCTTTCAGGAGGCTGCTGGCCAGCAGTCTCATAAGCTAAGCGTATTATACTCCTTAGCCAAAAAAAAGAGTAGTTGCCGAAGCCTTTTGGCCTCTCCTCTGTCCAGAGTAGATGACAAACAATGCAGACGTTTGACGAAAATCTTTAGTAGCTTGTAAATAAAACTTTAAAGCACATCAAGATTGTGTAATAGACGTTCCTTCTTTGAAGAAGGATTAGGACACAGTGACGGAACAACAATCTCCTGATTGATATTTTTATTAGATACCACCTTAGGTAGAAAACCAGGTTTGGTACGTAACACTACCTTATCTGCATGGAAAATGAGATAACATAATTTATGCTTACCTGATAAATTCCTTTCTTCTGTTGTGTGATCAGTCCACGGGTCATCATTACTTCTGGGATATAACTCCTCCCCAACAGGAAATGCAAGAGGATTCACCCAGCAGAGCTGCATATAGCTCCTCCCCTCTACGTCACTCCCAGTCATTCGACCAAGAATCAACGAGAAAGGAGAAACCAAGGGTGAAGTGGTGACTGGAGTATAATTTAAAAGATATTTACCTGCCTTAAAAAAAAAAAAACAGGGCGGGCCGTGGACTGATCACACAACAGAAGAAAGGAATTTATCAGGTAAGCATAAATTATGTTTTCTTCTGTTATGTGTGATCAGTCCACGGGTCATCATTACTTCTGGGATACCAATACCAAAGCAAAAGTACACGGATGACGGGAGGGATAGGCAGGCTCATTATACAGAAGGAACCACTGCCTGAAGAACCTTTCTCCCAAAAATAGCCTCCGAAGAAGCAAAAGTGTCAAATTTGTAAAATTTGGAAAAAGTATGAAGCGAAGACCAAGTTGCAGCCTTGCAAATCTGTTCAACAGAGGCCTCATTCTTAAAGGCCCAAGTGGAAGCCACAGCTCTAGTAGAATGAGCTGTAATTCTTTCAGGAGGCTGCTGTCCAGCAGTCTCATAGGCTAAACGAATTATGCTACGAAGCCAGAAGGAGAGAGAGGTAGCCGAAGCCTTATGACCTCTCCTCTGACCAGAGTACACGACAAACAGGGAAGACGTTTGCCGAAAATCCTTAGTTGCCTGCAAGTAGAACTTGAGGGCACGAACTACATCCAGATTGTGTAGAAGACGTTCCTTCTTTGAAGAAGGATTCGGGCACAGGGAAGGCACCACGATCTCTTGATTGATGTTCCTGTTAGTGACTACCTTAGGTAAGAACCCAGGTTTTGTACGCAGAACTACCTTATCTGAATGAAAAATCAAATAAGGAGAATCACAATGTAAAGCTGATAACTCAGAGACTCTCCGAGCCGAAGAAATAGCCATTAAAAATAACACTTTCCAAGATAACAACTTTATATCAATGGAATGAAGGGGTTCAAACGGAACTCCTTGTAGAACGTTAAGAACAAGGTTTAAACTCCATGGCGGAGCAACAGTTTTAAACACAGGCTTGATCCTAGCTAAAGCCTGACAAAAGGCCTGGACGTCTGGATTTTCTGACAGACGCCTGTGTAACAAGATGGACAGAGCTGAGATCTGTCCCTTTAATTAACTAGCCGATAAACCCTTTTCTAAACCTTCTTGTAGAAAGGACAATATCCTAGGAATCCTAACCTTACTCCAGGAGTAACCTTTGGATTCGCACCAGTATAGGTATTTACGCCACATCTTATGGTAAATCCTTCTGGTAACAGGCTTCCTAGCCTGTATCAGGGTATCAATAACCGACTCAGAAAAACCACGTTTTGATAAAATCAAGCGTTCAATTTCCAAGCAGTCAGCTTCAGAGAAGTTAGATTTTGATGTTTGAATGGACCCTGTATCAGAAGGTCCTGTCTTAGAGGTAGAGACCAAGGCGGACAGGATGACATGTCCACTAGATCTGCATACCAAGTCCTGCGTGGCCATGCAGGCACTATTAGAATCACTGATGCTCTCTCCTGTTTGATTTTGGCAATCAATCGAGGAAGCAGCGGGAAGGGTGGAAACACATAAGCCATCCCGAAGTTCCAAGGTGCTGTCAAAGCATCTATCAGAACCGCTCCCGGATTCCTGGATCTGGACCCGTAGCGAGGAAGTTTGGCGTTCTGGCGAGACGCCATGAGATCTATCTCTGGTTTGCCCCAACTTCGAAGTATTTGGGCAAAGACCTCCGGATGAAGTTCCCACTCCCCCGGATGAAAAGTCTGGCGACTCAAGAAATCCGCCTCCCAGTTCTCCACTCCCGGGATGTGGATTGCTGACAGGTGGCAAGAGTGAGACTCTGCCCAGCGAATTATCTTTGATACTTCCATCATTGCTAGGGAGCTTCTTGTCCCTCCTTGATGGTTGATGTAAGCTACAGTCGTGATGTTGTCCGACTGAAACCTGATGAACCCCCGAGTTTTTAACTGGGGCCAAGCCAGAAGGGCATTGAGAACTGCTCTCAATTCCAGAATGTTTATTGGCAGGAGACTTTCCTCCTGATTCCATTGTCCCTGAGCCTTCAGAGAATTCCAGACAGCGCCCCAACCTAGTAGGCTGGCGTCTGTTGTTACAATTGTCCAGTCCGGCCTGCTGAATGGCATCCCCCTGGACAGATGTGGCCGAGAAAGCCACCATAGAAGAGAGTTTCTGGTCTCTTGATCCAGATTCAGAGTAGGGGACAAGTCTGAGTAATCCCCATTCCACTGACTCAGCATGCACAATTGCAGCGGTCTGAGATGTAGACGTGCAAAGGGTACTATGTCCATTGCTGCTACCATTAAGCCGATCACCTCCATGCATTGAGCTACTGACGGGAGTTGAATGGAATCATAGTCCTCTCACACATCCTATCTAGTCGTTGGGTGCAAGAGAATGACTGGGAGTGACGTAGAGGGGAGGAGCTATATGCAGCTCTGCTGGGTGAATCCTCTTGCATTTCCTGTTGGGGAGGAGTTATATCCCAGAAGTAATGATGACCCGTGGACTGATCACACATAACAGAAGAAAAGGGGAATCACATTGTAAAGCAGATAACTCCGAAACTCTTTGAGCCGAGGAGATAGCTACTAAAAACAGAACTTTCCAAGATAAGAGCTTAACATCTATGGAATGCAAAGGTTCAAACAGAACCCCTTGAAGAACTTTAAGAACTAAATTTAAACTCCATGGCGGAGCAACAGGTTTACACACAAGCTTGATTCTAACCAGAGCCTGACAAAACGCCTGAACATCTGGAACCTCAGCCAGACGTTTGTGCAAAAGAATAGACAGAGGAGAAATCTGTCCCTTTAAGGAACTAGCTGACAAACCCTTCTCCAATCCTTCTTGGAGAAAGGATAATATACTAGGAATCCTGACTTTACTCCATGAGTAACCCTTGGATTCACACCAATGAAGATATTTACACCATATCTTATGATAGATTTTCCTGGTGACAGGCTATCGCGCCTGTATTAAGGTATCAATGACCGACTCAGAGAAACCACGCTTTGATAAAATCAAGCGTTCAATCTCCAAGCAGTCAGACGCAGAGAAATTAGATTTGGATGGTTGAAAGGACCCTGAAGTAGAAGGTCCTGTCTCAGCGGCAGAGTCCATGGTGGAAAGGATGACATGTCCATCAGATCTGCATACCAAGTCCTGCGTGGCCACGCAGGTGCTATCAAAATCACCGAAGCTCTCTCCTGCTTGATCTTGGCAATCAGACGAGGGAGCAGAGGAAACGTTGGAAACACATAAGCCAGGTTGAAGGACCAAGGCACTGCTAGAGCATCTATCAGTGCTGCCTTGGGATCCATGGACCTGGATCCGTAACAAGGAAGCTTGGCGTTCTGATGAGATGCCATGAGATCCAGTTCTGGTTTGCCCCAAAGTTAAATCAACTGTGCAAATATCTCTGGATGGAGTTCCCACTCCCCCGGATGAAAAGTCTGTTGACTTAGAAAATCCGCCTCCCAGTTCTCTACTCCTGGGATATGGATAGCTGATAGATGGCAAGAGTGAACCTCTGCCCATAGAACCTCCAACATTGCTAGGGAACTCCTTGTTCCCCCTTGATGGTTGATGTAAGCTACAGTCGTGATGTTGTCCGACTGAAATCTGATGAACCTGACCGCAGCAAGCTGAGGCTAAGCCTGAAGAGCATTGAATATCGCTCTTAGTTCCAGAATGTTTATCGGAAGGAGTGCCTCCTCCTGAGTCCACGAGCCCTGAGCCTTCAGGGAGTTCCAGACTGCACCCCAGCCCAGAAGGCTGACATCTGTTGTTACTATTGTCCAATCTGGCCTGCGGGAAGGTCATACCCTTGGACAGATGGACCCGAGATAGCCACCAGAGAAGAGAATTCCTGGTCTCTTGATCCAGATTTAGTAGAGGGGACAAATCTGTGTAATCCCCATTCCACTGACTGAGCATGCAGAGTTGCAGCGGTCTGAGATGTAGGCGGGCAAACGGCACTATGTCCATTGCCGCTACCATTAAGCCGATTACTTCCATACACTGAGCCACTGAAGGGCGAGAAGTAGAATAAAGAACATGGCAGGAATTTAGAAGTTTTGACAACCTGGCCTCTGTCAGGTAAATCTTCATTTCTACAGAATCTATCAGAGTTCCTAGGAAGGAAACTCTTGTGAGAGGGGATAGAGAACTCTTTTCTTCATTCACTTTCCACCCATGAGACCTTAGGAATGCCAGAACAATGTCCGTATGGGACCTGGTGATTTGAAAATTCGACGCCTGTATCAGAATGTCATCTAGGTAAGGGGCTACTGCTATACCCCGCGGCCTTAGGACCGCCAAGAGTGACCCCAGAACCTTCGTAAAGATTCTTGGTGCCGTAGCTAACCCAAAGGGAAGAGCCACAAACTGGTAATGCCTGTCTAGGAAGGGGAACCTGAGAAACCGTTGATGATCTCTGTGTATCGGAATGTGAAGATAAGCATCCTTTAAGTCCACGGTAGTCATATATTGACCCTCCTGGATCATAGGTAGGATGGTTCAAATAGTCTCCATCTTGAAGGATGGGACCCTGAGAAATTTGTTTAGGATCTTGAGATCTAAGATTGGTCTGAAGGTTCCCTCTTTCTTGGGAACCACAAACAGATTCGAATAGAAGCCTTGCCCCTGTTCCTCCTTTGGAACTGGGTGGATCACTCCCATAACTAGGAGGTCTTGAACACTGTGTAAGAATGCCTCTCTCTTTATCTGGTTTGCAGATAATTGTGAGAGATGAAATCTTCCTTTTGGGGAAGAAGCTTTGAAGTCCAAAAGATATCCCTGGGACACAATTTCCAACGCCCAGGGATCCTGGACATCTCTTGCCCAAGCCTGGGCAAAGAGAAAAAGTCTGCCCCCTACTAGATCCGTTACCGGATCGGGGGCTGATCTTTCATGCTGTCTTAGAGGCAGCAGCAGGCTTTTTGGCCTGCTTTCCTTTGTTCCAAGCCTGGTTAGGTCTCCAGACCGGCTTGGACTGGGCAAAATTTCCCTCTTGTTTTGTATTAGAGGAAGTTGAAGCTGCGCCACTCTTGAAGTTTCGAAAGGCACGAAAATTAGTCTGTTTGGTCCTTAATTTGTTGGACCTATCCTGAGGAAGGGCGTGACCTTTTCCTCCAGTAATATCAGAAATGATCTCCTTCAGTTCGGGCCCGAATAGGGTCTGCCCCTTGAAGGGAATGTTGAGAAGCTTAGACTTTTAAGTAACGTCAGCTGACCAGGATTTAAGCCATAACGCCCTACGCGCTTGAATAGCAAAACCTGAGTTCTTAGCCGTTAGTTTGGTTAAATGAACAACGGCGTCAGAAACAAATGAATTGGCTAGCTTAAGAGCTTTAAGCTTGTCAAGTATATCATCCAATGGGGTTTCTACCTGTAGAGCCTCTTCCAGAGACTCAAACCAGAAGGCCGCAGCAGCAGTGACAGGGGCAATGCATGCAAGGGGCTGGAGAATAAAAACCTGTTGAATAAACATTTTCTTAAGGTAACCCTCTAACTTTTTATCCATTGGATCTAGGAAAGCACAACTGTCCTCAATGGGGATAGTTGTACGCTTAGCTAGGGTAGAGACTGCTCCCTCCACCTTAGGGACCGAGATAGCCACCAGAGAAGAGAATCCCTGGTCTCTTGATCCAGATTTAGTAGAGGGGACAAATCTGTGTAATCCCCATTCCACTGACTGAGCATGCAGAGTTGCAGCGGTCTGAGATGTAGGCGGGCAAACGGCACTATGTCCATTGCCGCTACCATTAAGCCGATTACTTCCATACACTGAGCCACTGAAGGGCGAGAAGTAGAATAAAGAACATGGCAGGAATTTAGAAGTTTTGACAACCTGGCCTCTGTCAGGTAAATCTTCATTTCTACAGAATCTATCAGAGTTCCTAGGAAGGAAACTCTTGTGAGAGGGGATAGAGAACTCTTTTCTTCATTCACTTTCCACCCATGAGACCTTAGGAATGCCAGAACAATGTCCGTATGGGACCTGGTGATTTGAAAATTCGACGCCTGTATCAGAATGTCATCTAGGTAAGGGGCTACTGCTATACCCCGCGGCCTTAGGACCGCCAAGAGTGACCCCAGAACCTTCGTAAAGATTCTTGGTGCCGTAGCTAACCCAAAGGGAAGAGCCACAAACTGGTAATGCCTGTCTAGGAAGGGGAACCTGAGAAACCGTTGATGATCTCTGTGTATCGGAATGTGAAGATAAGCATCCTTTAAGTCCACGGTAGTCATATATTGACCCTCCTGGATCATAGGTAGGATGGTTCAAATAGTCTCCATCTTGAAGGATGGGACCCTGAGAAATTTGTTTAGGATCTTGAGATCTAAGATTGGTCTGAAGGTTCCCTCTTTCTTGGGAACCACAAACAGATTCGAATAGAAGCCTTGCCCCTGTTCCTCCTTTGGAACTGGGTGGATCACTCCCATAACTAGGAGGTCTTGAACACTGTGTAAGAATGCCTCTCTCTTTATCTGGTTTGCAGATAATTGTGAGAGATGAAATCTTCCTTTTGGGGAAGAAGCTTTGAAGTCCAAAAGATATCCCTGGGACACAATTTCCAACGCCCAGGGATCCTGGACATCTCTTGCCCAAGCCTGGGCAAAGAGAAAAAGTCTGCCCCCTACTAGATCCGTTACCGGATCGGGGGCTGATCTTTCATGCTGTCTTAGAGGCAGCAGCAGGCTTTTTGGCCTGCTTTCCTTTGTTCCAAGCCTGGTTAGGTCTCCAGACCGGCTTGGACTGGGCAAAATTTCCCTCTTGTTTTGTATTAGAGGAAGTTGAAGCTGCGCCACTCTTGAAGTTTCGAAAGGCACGAAAATTAGTCTGTTTGGTCCTTAATTTGTTGGACCTATCCTGAGGAAGGGCGTGACCTTTTCCTCCAGTAATATCAGAAATGATCTCCTTCAGTTCGGGCCCGAATAGGGTCTGCCCCTTGAAGGGAATGTTGAGAAGCTTAGACTTTTAAGTAACGTCAGCTGACCAGGATTTAAGCCATAACGCCCTACGCGCTTGAATAGCAAAACCTGAGTTCTTAGCCGTTAGTTTGGTTAAATGAACAACGGCGTCAGAAACAAATGAATTGGCTAGCTTAAGAGCTTTAAGCTTGTCAAGTATATCATCCAATGGGGTTTCTACCTGTAGAGCCTCTTCCAGAGACTCAAACCAGAAGGCCGCAGCAGCAGTGACAGGGGCAATGCATGCAAGGGGCTGGAGAATAAAAACCTGTTGAATAAACATTTTCTTAAGGTAACCCTCTAACTTTTTATCCATTGGATCTAGGAAAGCACAACTGTCCTCAATGGGGATAGTTGTACGCTTAGCTAGGGTAGAGACTGCTCCCTCCACCTTAGGGACCGAGATAGCCACCAGAGAAGAGAATCCCTGGTCTCTTGATCCAGATTTAGTAGAGGGGACAAATCTGTGTAATCCCCATTCCACTGACTGAGCATGCAGAGTTGCAGCGGTCTGAGATGTAGGCGGGCAAACGGCACTATGTCCATTGCCGCTACCATTAAGCCGATTACTTCCATACACTGAGCCACTGAAGGGCGAGAAGTAGAATAAAGAACATGGCAGGAATTTAGAAGTTTTGACAACCTGGCCTCTGTCAGGTAAATCTTCATTTCTACAGAATCTATCAGAGTTCCTAGGAAGGAAACTCTTGTGAGAGGGGATAGAGAACTCTTTTCTTCATTCACTTTCCACCCATGAGACCTTAGGAATGCCAGAACAATGTCCGTATGGGACCTGGCGATTTGAAAATTCGACGCCTGTATCAGAATGTCATCTAGGTAAGGGGCTACTGCTATACCCCGCGGCCTTAGGACCGCCAAGAGTGACCCCAGAACCTTCGTAAAGATTCTTGGTGCCGTAGCTAACCCAAAGGGAAGAGCCACAAACTGGTAATGCCTGTCTAGGAAGGGGAACCTGAGAAACCGTTGATGATCTCTGTGTATCGGAATGTGAAGATAAGCATCCTTTAAGTCCATGGTAGTCATATATTGACCCTCCTGGATCATAGGTAGGATGGTTCAAATAGTCTCCATCTTGAAGGATGGGACCCTGAGAAATTTGTTTAGGATCTTGAGATCTAAGATTGGTCTGAAGGTTCCCTCTTTCTTGGGAACCACAAACAGATTCGAATAGAAGCCTTGCCCCTGTTCCTCCTTTGGAACTGGGTGGATCACTCCCATAACTAGGAGGTCTTGAACACTGTGTAAGAATGCCTCTCTCTTTATCTGGTTTGCAGATAATTGTGAGAGATGAAATCTTCCTTTTGGGGAAGAAGCTTTGAAGTCCAAAAGATATCCCTGGGACACAATTTCCAACGCCCAGGGATCCTGGACATCTCTTGCCCAAGCCTGGGCAAAGAGAGAAAGTCTGCCCCCTACTAGATCCGTTACCGGATCGGGGGCTGATCTTTCATGCTGTCTTAGAGGCAGCAGCAGGCTTTTTGGCCTGCTTTCCTTTGTTCCAAGCCTGGTTAGGTCTCCAGACCGGCTTGGACTGGGCAAAATTTCCCTCTTGTTTTGTATTAGAGGAAGTTGAAGCTGCGCCACTCTTGAAGTTTCGAAAGGCACGAAAATTAGTCTGTTTGGTCCTTAATTTGTTGGACCTATCCTGAGGAAGGGCGTGACCTTTTCCTCCAGTAATATCAGAAATGATCTCCTTCAGTTCGGGCCCGAATAGGGTCTGCCCCTTGAAGGGAATGTTGAGAAGCTTAGACTTTTAAGTAACGTCAGCTGACCAGGATTTAAGCCATAACGCCCTACGCGCTTGAATAGCAAAACCTGAGTTCTTAGCCGTTAGTTTGGTTAAATGAACAACGGCGTCAGAAACAAATGAATTGGCTAGCTTAAGAGCTTTAAGCTTGTCAAGTATATCATCCAATGGGGTTTCTACCTGTAGAGCCTCTTCCAGAGACTCAAACCAGAAGGCCGCAGCAGCAGTGACAGGGGCAATGCATGCAAGGGGCTGGAGAATAAAAACCTGTTGAATAAACATTTTCTTAAGGTAACCCTCTAACTTTTTATCCATTGGATCTAGGAAAGCACAACTGTCCTCAATGGGGATAGTTGTACGCTTAGCTAGGGTAGAGACTGCTCCCTCCACCTTAGGGACCGAGATAGCCACCAGAGAAGAGAATCCCTGGTCTCTTGATCCAGATTTAGTAGAGGGGACAAATCTGTGTAATCCCCATTCCACTGACTGAGCATGCAGAGTTGCAGCGGTCTGAGATGTAGGCGGGCAAACGGCACTATGTCCATTGCCGCTACCATTAAGCCGATTACTTCCATACACTGAGCCACTGAAGGGCGAAAAGTAGAATAAAGAACACGGCAGGAATTTAGAAGTTTTGACAACCTGGCCTCTGTCAGGTAAATCTTCATTTCTACAGAATCTATCAGAGTTCCTAGGAAGGAAACTCTTGTGAGAGGGGATAGAGAACTCTTTTCTTTGTTCACTTTCCACCCATGAGACCTCAGGAATGCCAGAACAATGTCTGTATGGGACATGGCGATTTGAAAATTCGACGCCTGTATCAGAATGTCGTCTAGGTAAGGGGCTACTGCTATACCCCGCGGCCTTAGGACCGCCAAGAGTGACCCCAGAACCTTCGTAAAGATTCTTGGTGCCGTAGCTAACCCAAAGGGAAGAGCCACAAACTGGTAATGCCTGTCTAGGAAGGCGAACCTGAGAAACCGATGATGATCTCTGTGTATCGGAATGTGAAGATAAGCATACTTTAAGTCCACGGTAGTCATATATTGACCCTCCTGGATCATAGGTAGGATGGTTCAAATAGTCTCCATCTTGAAGGATGGGACCCTGAGAAATTTGTTTAGGATCTTGAGATCTAAGATTGGTCTGAAGGTTCCCTCTTTCTTGGGAACCACAAACAGATTCAAATAGAGGCCTTGCCCCTGTTCCTCCTTTGGAACTGGATGGATCACTCCCATAACTAGGAGGTCTTGAACACAGTGTAAGAATGCCTCTCTCTTTATCTGGTTTGCAGATAATTGTGAGAGATGAAATCTTCCTTTTGGGGAAGAAGCTTTGAAGTCCAGAAGATATCCCTGGGACACAATTTTCAACGCCCAGGGATCCTGGACATCTCTTGCCCAAGCCTGGGCAAAGAGAGAAAGTCTGCCCCTTACTAGATCCGTTACCGGATCGGGGGCTGATCTTTCATGCTGTCTTAGAGGCAGCAGCAGGCTTTTTGTCCTGCTTTCCTTTGTTCCAAGCCTGGTTAGGTCTCCAGACCGGCTTGGACTGGGCAAAATTTCCCTCTTGTTTTGTATTAGAGGAAGTTAAAGCTGCGCCACTCTTGAAGTTTCGAAAGGCACGAAAATTAGTCTGTTTGGTCATTAATTTGTTGGACCTATCCTGAGGAAGGGCGTGACCTTTTCCTCCAGTAATATCAGAAATGATCTCCTTCAGTTTGGGCCCGAATAGGGTCTGCCCCTTGAAGGGAATGTTGAGAAGCTTAGACTTTGAAGTAACGTCAGCTGACCAGGATTTAAGCCATAACGCCCTACGCGCTTGAATAGCCAAACCTGAGCTCTTAGCCGTTAGTTTGGTTAAATGAACAACGGCGTCAGAAACAAATGAATTGGCTAGCTTAAGAGCTTTAAGCTTGTCAAGTATATCATCCAATGGGGTTTCTACCTGTAGAGCCTCTTCCAGAGACTCAAACCAGAAGGCCGCAGCAGCAGTGACAGGGGCAATGCATGCAAGGGGCTGGAGAATAAAACCCTGTTGAATAAACATTTTCTCAAGGTAACCCTCTAACTTTTTATCCATTGGATCTAGGAAAGCACAACTGTCCTCAACGGGGATAGTTGTACGCTTAGCTAGGGTAGAGACTGCTCCCTCCACCTTAGGGACCATTTACCACAAGTCCCGTGTAGCGGCATCTATGGGAAACATCTTTTTAAAAACAGGAGGGGGAGAGAACGGTACACCTGGTCTATCCCATTCCTTAGTAATAATTTCTGAAAACCTCTTAGGTATTGGAAAAACATCAGTGTAAACAGGCACTGCGTAGTATTTATCCAATCTAGACAATTTCTCTGGGACTATAATGGTGTCACAGTCATCCAGAGTAGCTAAAACCTCCCTGAGCAACACGCGGAGGTGTTCAAGCTTAAATTTAAATGTAGACATATCAGAATCAGGTTGAAGTATCTTCCCTGAGTCAGAAAAATCACCCACAGATAGAAGCTCTCCTTCCTCAGCTTCTGCATATTGTGAGGGGATATCAGACATAGCTACTAAAGCGTCAGAGAGCTCTGTATTTTTCCTAGAGCAAAAAAAACGGTGAAACCGTTATAACAGTCACAGGCAAACTGCCACAGCTCTACTGTGGCTCCTACCTTCCCATAAAACGACTTTTGTAGTCAAAAAAACCCTTTACAGAGGTCCAATATGTCAGGGGACTCCTTCAGGGAAGCTGGATGTCTCTGAGTGTAAAAAATACTGCGCAATTAGAGTCAGAGGGCCTAAAAAACTACTCTTAGGAGTCAAATAACAGCCATGTTGAAAAACTAGGCCCCAAAGAAAGATTTATCACCCTTAGTAAAAAACGTTCCTTATATCTTGTAAACGTTTAACATACTAAGCCATAAGAGCAAGTAACATGAAAATTACCCTTTACTGCAAGTATGATGCCAGTCATTATTAAATCACTGCAATCAGGCTTACCTCAAATATATCAGGCACTGTCAGCATTTTCTAGACTTCTTATCATCTCTCTAGAAAAAAATATACTGAACATACCTCAAGGCAGTTCATTCTGCAGGCCGTTCCCCCAGCTGAACTTTTCCCATATTCTTCAGTTATGTGTGAGAACAGCAGTGGATTTTAGTTACAACCTGCTAAGATCATCAAAAACCTCAGGCAAAACACTTCTTCTAATTTCTGCCTGAGGTAAAAACAGTACAACTCCGGTACCATTTAAAAATAACAAACTTTTCATTGAAGATAAACTACACTAAGTCACCACATCTCTCTAGCTACTTCCCTTGTCGAGAGCTGCAAGAGAATGACTGGGGGTTGGCAGTTAGGGGAGGAGCTATATAGACAGCTCTGCTGTGGGTGATCCTCTTGCAGCTTCCTGTTGGGAAGGAGAATATCCCACAAGTAATGGATGATCCGTGGACTGGATACACCTTACAAGAGAAATATATATTGTTACTCTCAATTCTGAATCCCTAGTGAGCTGTGCGTTTAACCCTTGTGGCAGCTACGCCAACTATACTGAGATTTTAGCGCTAACATCAATGATGTAGCACAATCAACCAATATGTGAAAGCCGTATACTGACACAGAAGTCAAAATGAAACGCTCATTATTCACATAGGTCATTCATTTAAAGACTACGTCCATACCCTTTAAAGGGACATAAAACCTTTTTATTTTCATGACTCAGATAAAACAAAATTTTAAACAACTTTCCAATTTACTTTTACTATCGCATTTTCTTTGTTTTCTTGTTATTCTTTGTTGTAAATAAGGAATGTAAGCTCAGGAGCGTGCATGTGTCTGCAGCACTATATGGCAGCAGTTTTGCAACAATGTTATACATTAGCAAGAGCACTAGATGGCAGCACTATTTCCTGTCATGTAATGCCCCAGACAAGTGCACGCTGCCTACCTAGATATCTCTTCAACAAAGAAAAACATGAGAACGAATTACAAATTTGATAATATAAGTAAATTGGAAAGCTTTTTAAAATTGTATTCGCTATCTGAATCATGAAAGAGAAATTGTGGTCTTTATGTCCCTTTAATGTAATATTTGACTATACCAGCTGCTCTGCACAGCTAATCTACTGTTTCCCACAAATGAATTAAAGGGACAGTAAAGTCACAATTAGACACTCATGATTTAGACAGAGCATACAATTTTAAACAACTTTCCAATCTACTTCTATTATTTAATTTGCTTCCTTCTCTTGTTATCCTTTGCTGAAAGGTTTATCTAGGAAAGCTCTGGAGCAGCAAATAACCTAGGTTCTAGCTGCTGATTGGTGGCTGCATATATATACTAATTGTCATTGGCTCACCCATGTGTTCAGTTAGAAAACAGTAGTGCATTGATGCTCCTTCAACAAATGATACCAAGAGAATGAAGCTAATGTGATAATAAAGTAAACTGAAAGTTGTTTAAAATTGTATATTCTACCTAACTCTTGAAAGAAAAAAATTGGCTTTCATGTCCCTTTAAAATCTCACTTGTTAGATTTTTCACCAACTCTTAAACTTATATGAACCTAATCCATAGATAAAGAATTTTTACTTGATGTCTATTCCACTGACACGCCATTCTTTCTGTAAACTAAAGCCCTTTAGCTTATATTAAACATGCATGTCCCCGAGAGCTTCCAGAGTTCCAGTTTGCTTCTCTCCTGAATCTTTGCTTTCAAACTAATAGAAGAAGATTTATTAACACAAATAAATATTGTTTTGTCTTCAGACCTTAATAAAACTGTTCTCCAGAATCACGCAGACGAACATTGGCACCATAGTCACCAGTCTTATTGCCACTACAATTCTCTTGGTCGTGAAATATTTAAATGAAAGACTGGCATCTAAGTTTGTGATGCCGATTCCCATAGAGCTGATAATGGTAAGTCTCTGAGGGTTCAGCTAACAAAACTGTTATTGTGTGTGTTTTACTGAAATGACTCTTGCAAGTTGCCCACCTGGTCTAATATCTCAGCATCACTATGTTTGCAGCACATTATAGGAATTCAAAAGAAAGATGCAACTATACAATTCATCAAAAAAAATACAGAAACTCTAAAGAACATATTGGTGAATTGTGCATCATTATTTATAGCAGCTGCAGTTGTACAGGTGTATTAAAATCAAATTGTTTTTATGTATCTACAATTATGAACTGGTTCCGACCCCAATAAACCTTAACTGTGACCCAATTATGGTGCTGATTTATTAAAGTCTGGCGGACATGATACTATAGCATACGCTATCGGCATTCAACATTGCACAAGAAGTTCTAGTGAACTGCTTGTGCAATGCCGCCCCCTGCAGATTCACGGCCAATTGGCTGCTAGCAGGGGGTGTCAATCCACCCGATCATACACAATCGGGCGGATTGATGTCCGCAGCCTCCGGGGCGGCGGACCAGTTAAGGAGCAGCGGGCTTAAGACGGTTGCTCCATAACTGCTGTTTACGGCAAGTCTGAAGGCTCACGTGGAAACAGGGGTATCAGGGGCTATTTGGCCCTTGATAGATTGGCCCTATTGACTCATCTTGGCTCCACACTAATGGCCTAGCACCCCCAGAAAGCAGCTATATTTACCTTTGATTTAGCCCAGCTACAATTAAAAGAACATAAAACCCACATTTTATTTTCATGAATCAGATAGAGCATACGATCTTCTAATTTAATTCTATTATCACATGTTCTTCATTCTCTTGGTATCTTTTGTTAAAAAAAGGTCAGGAGCGTGCACATTTCTGGAGTACTATATGACAGCAGTTTTACAAGATTGTTATCTATTTGCAAGAGCACCTGACCCCTCTCTACTAGGTATCTCTTTAACATAGAATATCATGGGAACAAAGCAAATTTGATAATAATACAATTAAATTGGAATCTATTTAAAAATGGTTTGCTCTGTCTGACTCACAAAAGAAAGTTTTATCACTAGAGTCTCTATTGTCTGGGGCTAGTTTGGGTTTCCCCATATTATTATTGTTTTAGCTTATTCTGATTTATCAGATTAACCAATCAGGTGTACTGGGGGTGGGGTCACTGTCAAAACTCAGCCCTTTCAGATCACACAGAATATTAAAGGAAATGAACAAGTCATGTATCAAAATGGAGTACACTTGTACTGCTGATAAAAGTCTTATTATTGTGTTTCCTGTAGCTCATTGTCTCAACTGGCATTTCATATGCAGTTCGGCTGGATGATATGTTTGGTATTGAAAATGTTGGTGATATTCCAGTGGGGTGAGTGTAATTTACATATTGAATAATAATCATTTATAAATTATAACATAACTTAAAACAAATAATATAGAGTGTCTTGGTTTGTGTAGATATATATATACAGGGAGTGCAGAATTATTAGGCAAGTTGTATTTTTGAGGATTCATTTTTTTATTTTTTATTTTTTTTAAATCAAATTTTTTTATTGAGGTATGTTAGAAAACATCAAACATTTACGTCAACATAATTGTGGAATGCAGATTTGTAAAAATCACAATAACCGACAGAAAAAAAAAACATGCTAGGGTTTTACACATTTTCTACTAAGATACACAGGAAAAATTTACCCAGCTGATATACTTGTGGGTGACATGTAAAATCTTATAGAATACAGGAATACCCATTATCGCTAATAGTAAATCAGGCTTAGTGATGCAATAAAACATCATATATCTTGTGTTAACATATTTGTAGAATTCAAATCTGGGGGGATCCCAGCAAACAACCTATGCATACTAGTGTTATACATATTTCCTACTGAAAGACAAAAAGAAAATTTACCCAGCAGACATACCTGAAAATAACACATAAAATCTTATACAGTAAATTAACTCACATAGGCCTAGATTTAGAGTTCGGCGGTAGCCGTCAAAACCAGCGTTAGAGGCTCCTAACGCTGGTTTTGGGCGCCCGCTGGTATTTGGAGTCAGTGATTAAAGGGTCTAACGCTCACTTTTCAGCCGCGACTTTTCCATACCGCAGATCCCCCTACGCCATTTGCGTATCCTATCTTTTCAATGGGATCTTTCTAACGCTGGTATTTAGAGTCGTTTCTGCAGTGAGCGTTAGAGCTCTAACGACAAGATTCCAGCCGCCTGAAAATAGCAGGAGTTAAGAGCTTTCTGGCTAACGCCGGTTTATAAAGCTCTTAACTACTGTACCCTAAAGTACACTAACACCCATAAACTACCTATGTACCCCTAAACCGAGGTCCCCCCACATCGCCGCCACTCGATTAAAATTTTTAACCCCTAATCTGCCGACCGCCACCTACGTTATACTTATGTACCCCTAATCTGCTGCCCCTAACACCGCCGACCCCTGTATTATATCTATTAACCCCTAACTTGCCCCCCACAACGTCGCCGCAAACTACTTAAAATAATTAACCCCTAATCTTCCGACCGCAAATCGCCGCCACCTACGTTATCCCTATGTACCCCTAATCTGCTACCCCTAACATCGCCGAGCCCTATGTTATATTTATTAACCCCTAATCTGCCCCCCACAACGTCGCCGACACCTACCTACACTTATTAACCCCTAATCTGCCGAGCGGACCTGAGCGCTACTATAATAAAGTTATTAACCCCTAATCCGCCTCACTAACCCTATCATAAATAGTATTAACCCCTAATCTGCCCTCCCTAACATCGCCGACACCTACCTTCAATTATTAACCCCTAATCTGCCGACCGGAGCTCACCGCTATTCTAATAAATGTATTAACCCCTAAAGCTAAGTCTAACCCTAACACTAACACCCCCCTAAGTTAAATATAATTTTTATCTAACGAAATAAATTAACTCTTATTAAATAAATAATTCCTATTTAAAGCTAAATACTTACCTGTAAAATACATCCTAATATAGCTACAATATAAATTATAATTATATTATAGCTATTTTAGGATTAATATTTATTTTACAGGCAACTTTGTAATTATTTTAACCAGGTACAATAGCTATTAAATAGTTAAGAACTATTTAATAGTTACCTAGTTAAAATAATTACAAATTTACCTGTAAAATAAATCCTAACCTAAGATATAATTAAACCTAACACTACCCTATCAATAAAATAATTAAATAAACTACCTACAATTACCTACAATTAACCTAACACTACACTATCAATAAATTAATTAAACACAATTGCTACAAATAAATAAAATTAAATAAACTATCTAAAGTACAAAAAATAAAAAAGAACTAAGTTACAGAAAATAATAAAATATTTACAAACATAAGAAAAATATTACAACAATTTTAAACTAATTACACCTACTCTAAGCCCCCTAATAAAATAACAAAGCCCCCCAAAATAAAAAATTCCCTACCCTATTCTAAAATACAAATATTACAAGCTCTTTTACCTTACCAGCCCTGAACAGGGCCCTTTGCGGGGCATGCCCCAAGAATTTCAGCTCTTTTGCCTGTAAAAAAAAACATACAATACCCCCCCCCCAACATTACAACCCACCACCCACATACCCCTAATCTAACCCAAACCCCCCTTAAATTAACCTAACACTACCCCCCTGATGATCTTCCTACCTTGTCTTCACCATGCCAGGTTCACCGATCCGTCCTGGCTCCAAGATCTTCATCCAACCCAAGTGGGGGCTAGACATCCACTGAAGAAGTCCAGAAGAGGGTCCAAAGTCTTCCTCCTATCCGGCAAGAAGAGGACATCCGGACCGGCAAACATCTTCTCCAAGCGGCATCTTCTATCTTCTTCCATCCGATGACGACCGGCTCCATCTTGAAGACCTCCAGCGCGGATCCATCCTCTTCTTCCGACGACTAGACGACGAATGACGGTTCCTTTAAGGGACGTCATCCAAGATGGCGTCCCTCGAATTCCGATTGGCTGATAGGATTCTATCAGCCAATCGGAATTAAGGTAGGAATTTTCTGATTGGCTGATGGAATCAGCCAATCAGAATATAGTTCAATCCGATTGGCTGATCCAATCAGCCAATCAGATTGAGCTCGCATTCTATTGGCTGATCGGAACAGCCAATAGAATGCGAGCTCAATCTGATTGGCTGATTGGATCAGCCAATCGGATTGAACTATATTCTGATTGGCTGATTCCATCAGCCAATCAGAAAATTCCTACCTTAATTCCGATTGGCTGATAGAATCCTATCAGCCAATCGGAATTCGAGGGACGCCATCTTGGATGACGTCCCTTAAAGGAACCGTCATTCGTCGTCTAGTCGTCGGAAGAAGAGGATGGATCCGCGCTGGAGGTCTTCAAGATGGAGCCGGTCGTCATCGGATGGAAGAAGATAGAAGATGCCGCTTGGAGAAGATGTTTGCCGGTCCGGATGTCCTCTTCTTGCCGGATAGGAGGAAGACTTTGGACCCTCTTCTGGACTTCTTCAGTGGATGTCTAGCCCCCACTTGGGTTGGATGAAGATCTTGGAGCCAGGACGGATCGGTGAACCTGGCATGGTGAAGACAAGGTAGGAAGATCATCAGGGGGGTAGTGTTAGGTTAATTTAAGGGGGGTTTGGGTTAGATTAGGGGTATGTGGGTGGTGGGTTGTAATGTTGGGGGGGGGGTATTGTATGTTTTTTTTTACAGGCAAAAGAGCTGAAATTCTTGGGGCATGCCCCGCAAAGGGCCCTGTTCAGGGCTGGTAAGGTAAAAGAGCTTGTAATATTTGTATTTTAGAATAGGGTAGGGAATTTTTTATTTTGGGGGGCTTTGTTATTTTATTAGGGGGCTTAGAGTAGGTGTAATTAGTTTAAAATTGTTGTAATATTTTTCTTATGTTTGTAAATATTTTATTATTTTCTGTAACTTAGTTCTTTTTTATTTTTTGTACTTTAGATAGTTTATTTAATGTTATTTATTTGTAGCAATTGTGTTTAATTTATTGATAGTGTAGTGTTAGGTTAATTGTAGGTAATTGTAGGTAGTTTATTTAATTATTTTATTGATAGGGTAGTGTTAGGTTTAATTATATCTTAGGTTAGGATTTATTTTACAGGTAAATTTGTAATTATTTTAACTAGGTAACTATTAAATAGTTCTTAACTATTTAATAGCTATTGTACCTGGTTAAAATAATTACAAAGTTGCCTGTAAAATAAATATTAATCCTAAAATAGCTATAATATAATTATAATTTATATTGTAGCTATATTAGGATGTATTTTACAGGTAAGTATTTAGCTTTAAATAGGAATTATTTATTTAATAAGAGTTAATTTATTTCGTTAGATAAAAATTATATTTAACTTAGGGGGGTGTTAGTGTTAGGGTTAGACTTAGCTTTAGGGGTTAATACATTTATTAGAATAGCGGTGAGCTCCGGTCGGCAGATTAGGGGTTAATAATTGAAGGTAGGTGTCGGCGATGTTAGGGAGGGCAGATTAGGGGTTAATACTATTTATGATAGGGTTAGTGAGGCGGATTAGGGCTTAATAACTTTATTATAGTAGCGCTCAGGTCCGCTCGGCAGATTAGGGGTTAATAAGTGTAGGTAGGTGTCGGCGACGTTGTGGGGGGCAGATTAGGGGTTAATAAATATAACATAGGGGTCGGCGATGTTAGGGGTAGCAGATTAGGGGTACATAGGGATAACGTAGGTGGCGGCGGTTTACGGAGCGGCAGATTAGGGGTTAAAAGTGTAATGCAGGGGTCAGCGATAGCGGGGGCGGCAGATTAGGGGTTAATAAGTGTAAGGTTAGGGGTGTTTAGACTCGGGGTACATGTTAGGGTGTTAGGTGCAGACTTAGGAGGTGTTTCCCCATAGGAAACAATGGGGCTGCGTTAGGAGCTGAACGCTGCTTTTTTGCAGGTGTTAGGTTTTTTTTCAGCTCAAACAGCCCCATTGTTTCCTATGGGAGAATCGTGCACGAGCACGTTTTTGATGCCGGCCGCGTCCGTAAGCAACTCTGGTATCGAGAGTTGCATTTGCGGTAAAAATGCTCTACGCTCCTTTTTTGGAGCCTAACGCAGCATTTGTTTGAACTCTCGATACCAGAGTTAAATTTATGGTGCGGCCAGAAAAAAACCCGCGGAGCGTTAGCAGCCCTTTTACCGCCGAACTCTAAATCTAGGCCATAGTCTCTAACACTAATGTAGACTTTACCATGTAACAACAATATATTGATACCTCTTTTTAAATTTATGATGTAACTAAATACCTATACCTCTTTAGTATGCATTGCTGCCTATTAGAGTGATAATTTATATCTGTCCTTTATAAGCCTCATTAAACTTATTTATGAGAGGTATTACTATTTGACAGCCTTGTGTGTGGGGGTGCATAAGAGCGGATTAATACCGCTTAGGTATTTACCATTTTAGGTAATTATTGTGTAAAATCTTATGTTTTTGGGAGCTACACAAATAGATTGCTAGAAATAGTAGAGTACAACTCTTGGGTATATATAGCCCTGAAAATAGGGTGGGAATAGGTGTTCATGAAGGAGAGAGGAAAGCGGAGAAAAAGAGAAAAAGAAAAAAGAGAAAAACAATGTGCAGCTGACATTATATCATCCATATCCATCTCATGGTTTATGTTATCTATACCAAAAGCGGCCCCAATATTCTTAAGTAGGAAAAATACAGAACGTGCTCCAGGAGCTGGCACATGTATTATGTTTAAAGTAGGGAGCTCAGCTGAATTTGTGCCACGTTCTTAGTAGGTGCGCTGAGGAGGTAGTGACAATCTTTCCCTGCCAGACGTTATATGTGACCTCATTATGTCTGAGTGCAGAGAGTTAACCTAAATTTGTGGAGCAAATTATTGAGATGCTATAATATACTTCACATATACACACCAAGAAGAAAAAAGCACCTAAACAGGTACATGATAATTTATACAGTCCAGCAGTTATCTAAAAACAAACAAACATGCACCCTGAACTATAATAAATGTTGAATAATATTACTAGAATAATTTGAGCTATTTGGATTGAGTATGGATAGTCTCTGATAAGACCAATGTCATAAACTTTGCCTGTGGGGAGGAATATTAAATAGGGGTTAAAGTCATATCTTGCTGACCCAATGCTCCCCTAGATCCTTTAAGGAGGAAACCGAGAGTCCAGCTCTATCCTACCCCCAAGCGTGGCCATCGATTCCCTCTGCCACAGAGATCCCAGCCATAGACAAAAATGAAGGGTAGTAATGTTTTCCTCGCGACTAGAAGCCGCCATCTCCTCCACTCTGATCCGATATTTCCGCAAGGCAGATGAAGCCCGCAGATATGTCTCACCCCCCAGTCGCAGGAGCCGGCCGCACTCCCGCAACCAAGGGCCACGTGTATGAGATGCATCGAATGTGGTTGCTCCCTGTAAGACACCATACTGTGGAGATTTAGCGAAATGAACAGGGTAATCTTCTCTGTAGTTGAGGCTAGGGGATTTTGCCCTGTTAGTGCCGCGGTCAAGCTTGAGGCCTTGGGAAGCGATGTTGCAGTCTGTTTAGCGTCTGTAAGCTCTGCCAGCTGTGTTGCCGAAATAGTCTCCTGAGCCCTCTGTTGTTCCGCATCTTCCTCCATGCCGCCATTTTTGATAGTGTCCATGAGATTGTTGAACCCCTTCACAGCTTTAATTTCTAGTTCTGCCAGCAGATTAAAGAGATTTGTGTAGTATCCCTTCATGGTTGTAGCAGTGTGCTCCTTTTTTAACCCGGGGAACCGGGGGGGGGGAGATCGTGATATATGTCCGGTAGGCCCCTCTCTGCAGCTGGTACTAACAATCCGACTTGCAGGCTTCTGGTCTTTGCAAACTGTAGATAATGGTCTCAGTATTTTGCACTGATAGCTTGTAATGAGAATAGAGGTATCAAACAATATAATGGATTGCCTGAAGATTATATTATCAGCTTATTGCTTATAATATGGTAGGAGCCCATGAAAATGCGACCGATCATGTCAGCCTCTAGGACCCGCCCCTGAGGATTAATTTTATTATTGAACAACAACCATGTTCTCAATGAACCCAAAAAACTCATTAATATCAAAGCTGAATATTTTTGGAAGTAGTTTTTAGTTTGTTTTTAGTTATAGCTATTTTAGGGGGATATCTGTGTGTGCAGGTGACTATTACTGTGCATAATTATTAGGCAACTTAACAGAAAACAAATATATACCCATTTCAATTATTTATTTTTACCAGTGAAACCAATATAACATCTCAACATTCACAAATATACATTTCTGACATTCAAAAACAAAACAAAAACAAATCAGTGACCAATATAGCCACCTTTCTTTGCAAGGACACTCAAAAGCCTGCCATCCATGGATTCTGTCAGTGTTTTGACCTGTTCACCATCAACATTGCGTGCAGCAGCAACCACAGCCTCCCAGACACTGTTCAGAGAGGTGTACTGTTTTCCCTCCTTGTAAATCTCACATTTGATGATGGACCACAGGTTCTCAATGGGGTTCAGATCAGGTGAACAAGGAGGCCATGTCATTAGATTTTCTTCTTTTATACCCTTTCTTGCCAGCCACGCTGTGGAGTACTTGGACACGTGTGATGGAGCATTGTCCTGCATGAAAATCATGTTTTTCTTGAAGGATGTAGACTTCTTCCTGTACCACTGCTTGAAGAAGGTGTCTTCCAGAAACTGGCAGTAGGACTGGGAGTTGAGCTTGACTCCATCCTCAACCCGAAAAGGCCCCACAAGCTCATCTTTGATGATACCAGCCCAAACCAGTACTCCACCTCCACCTTGCTGGCGTCTGAGTCGGACTGGAGCTCTCTGCCCTTTACCAATCCAGCCACGGGCCCATCCATCTGGCCCATCAAGACTCACTCTCATTTCATCAGTCCATAAAACCTTAGAAAAATCAGTCTTGAGATATTTCTTGGCCCAGTCTTGACGTTTCAGCTTGTGTGTCTTGTTCAGTGGTGGTCGTCTTTCAGCCTTTCTTACCTTGGCCATGTCTCTGAGTATTGCACACCTTGTGCTTTTGGGCACTCCAGTGATGTTGCAGCTCTGAAATATGGCCAAACTGGTGGCAAGTGGCATCTTGGCAGCTGCACGCTTGACTTTTCTCAGTTCATGGGCAGTTATTTTGCGCCTTGGTTTTTCCACACGCTTCTTGCGACCCTGTTGACTATTTTGAATGAAACGCTTGATTGTTCGATGATCACGCTTCAGAAGCTTTGCAATTTTAAGAGTGCTGCATCCCTCTGCAAGATATCTCACTATTTTTGACTTTTCTGAGCCTGTCAAGTCCTTCTTTTGACCCATTTTGCAAAAGGAAAGGAAGTTGCCTAATAATTATGCACACCTGATATAGGGTGTTGATGTCATTAGACCACACCCCTTCTCATTACAGAGATGCACATCACCTAATATGCTTAATTGGTAGTAGGCTTTCGAGCCTATACAGCTTGGAGTAAGACAACATGCATAAAGAGGATGATGTGGTCAAAATACTCATTTGCCTAATAATTCTGCACTCCCTGTATATATATATATATATGTGTGTGTGTGTGTGTGTGTATGTGTGTGTGTTTGTGTGTATGTAGTATGTGAGTGTATCCAGGAGTCTGTATATTAAAGGGTGTGTATATGTATAGTAAATTAAAGGGTGTGTATATGTATAGTAAATTAAAGGGTGTGTATATGTATAGTATTAGTAAATTAAAGGGTGTGTATATGTATAGTAAATTAAAGGGTGTGTATATGTATAGTATTAGTAAATTAAAGGGTGTGTATATGTATAGTAAATTAAAGGGTGTGTATATGTATAGTAAGGTACATAAATATTTGGAGATTGATAAAGTTATAGTTATTTTAACTGTTTAGAAAAACAATATTGAACTGGTGCTAAATGAGACTGTCAGCTTTAATTTGAAGGTATTTAAATCCAAATTGGGCGAATGGTTTAGGAATTAAAATAATTTGTATTTGTAGTCCCTCCTCTTCAAGGTAGAAAAAGTAATTTGACAATTGACTGAAAAGCTGTTTCATGGCCATGTGTGGGCTGTTCCCTCTTTTTTGAGTTAAAATGTCTGTAGTTCATTTAAATATGTGAATTTGCATTTGGAAGCTGTTGTGAACTCTTAAAATGAGATCCAAAGAGCAATGCAAGTATAGCGCACCAACAAAAAACAAGAGAAAGCAAAAACATTTTTAAAAAATTGGAGGATTCTTAAAAAGGAGAAAAACACTGGTGAGCTCAGGAACACCAAACGGCCTGATTAACCAGTGTAGACAATTGTGGTGGATAATCATAAAATTATTTTCTTTATAAAGAAATAAACTGTTAGAAACATCTATTCAACTCATGAACATTATCCAAGAGGTAGGTGCATCATTGTTAACAGGGCCGGACTGGGAAACCAGACCAGCCATGGAAATGTTAGAAGACCAGCCCCCAGCGCCCCCCCCTCCCGGTCCCAGCCCCCCTATCTTGGGGGCCACTTTTTAAGTTTGAGGCTCGCTCCTCAGCAGTATTCTAATCCTTACCATCTCACTTATAGATTTATAGAGCTGGTGTCATAGTCAAATTTCAATCAGTCACATGCCCCCCACCCCTCCCCAGTACCTTATATACAAATATATCATATTTTAGAGGTTCCCGCTGATTTACATATGAATCCCCCTCCCCAGTACATTATATACAGACACATATTGTAAATAAATATTATGCACATATTGTCAATAAGTTCCCTCTGACTCACACACAAAAAGTTACCTCCCCAGACCCCAGTACCTTATATACAGACACATATTGTAAATAAATATTATGCACATATTGTCAATAAGTTCCCTCTGACTCACACACATAAAGTTACCTCCCCAGACCCCAGTACCTTATATACAGTTGTATAATATTATAAAGAGGTTCCATTTGACTCATACACACAACCTCCTCCCCATTACCTTATATAAAGATATATAATATTTTAAAAGTTCCAATTGACCCACACAAACACAACCCCCTCCCCAGAACCTTAAAAATATATATATATATTATAGAGGTTCCCTCACTCGTACACAGTGCTGGTTATGTGCAGAAATAATTCAGAGCCATTCCCTCTGCTTTATGTACATTACTTACTCAGCTACACACGCACACTTACAAAATTACAGTTACACAGAATTACAGACAGCTACACTCACACATAAAGCTAAACATACAGTCTATGGCTGATTCACTGACCTGGTCAGTAACAGCTGATAGCGAACGCAAACTACCCGGAGAGAAAAAACAAGATGTACTAGTTTGACTCTTCAGCGGATCTTTCGGGCGTGACATCACTTGCATGGGACATGGAAATATGAATATCCAAAAGGAACTACAATACCCAATATGCATAGAGACATAGCGCACTAGCGACTCTCTGCTTAACCCTCCCCTCTGTCTCTCCAGTTTCAGTGCTGCCGCTCCGCTGTCCACTCCCAACCCTCTCACCAGCCTGTTAGTTGCTACTTGTTTCATGCTACTTGCTTCACTTGCTGGCGGCTTTGCCGCTGCGGTGCGCTCCCTCACAACTGTATTTTGCTAGTTGCTCTCCACACACTACACTGACTGCAGCTGCTCCTTCCGGCCCACCGGCTGCCGGCCCACCAGCTGCCAGCCTACCGGGATTTTTCCCGGTATCCCGGTGGCCCAATCCGGCCCTGATTGTCAAAGTCCACAATCAAGAGAAGACTTCATGAAAGTAAATACAGAGGGTTTACTACATGGTGTAATCCACTGTAAAGGCCAGATTAGAAACTGCCAGAAAACATACCAAAAAGCCTGCCCAGTACTGGAAAAATATTCTTTGGACAGATGAAATTAAGATGAACATGTACTAGAATGATGAGAAGAGAATGGAGAAAGAAAGGAACAGCTTGTGATCTGACACATATCACATCATCTGTGAAACACGGTGGAGGTAGTGCTATGGTAGTCTTTATTGATGATTTTACTGCTGACAGAAGTCACAGGATGAATTCTGAAGTGTATAGGGCTCAGCTTCAACCAAATACAGCAAACCTGTTAGGACAGATGGACAATGACCAAAAACATTCTGCAAAATAAGCTAAAGAGCTTCTCAAGGTGAAACGTGGAATATTCTTGAATAGCTGAGTCAGTCACGTGACCGCAACCTAATTGAACATGCTTTTCCCTTGCTGAAGACCTAACTAAAGACAGAAAGACCCACAAACAAACAGCAATTTAAAACAGCTGCAGTAGCGACCTGGCAAAGCATCACTAGGGAGGAAACCAAGACTTTGATGATGTTTATGGGTTCCATGCATCAGGTAGTCATTCACTGCAAACAAATTTCAACCAAAATATTATTTATGATTATGTTAGTTTGCCAAATTACTTTTCAGCCTCTGAAAATGTTAGGGGGGGGGGCTATGTGTAAAAATTGCTTCAATTAACTACCTAAATATTTGCTGATTGGTGTGGATGTTGTTTTGCTGAGCCTTCCCTCGACACCTGTTAGTTTTTATTTATTCTGTGGTATATGGTTATATGTTTGTTAGTGTAATATGGTACCATTTGGTATAGTTGTTTTCTTTTTCTATATTATTATACCCCCAAGCATCAATTCTTTGAAAGGAATTTTTAAATACAGGGACATGTTTGACCACTCTCAAAATATATTTAGTTAGTGCTGGCGATATATTATATATGCTTGTGGAGGTGTGTGTTTGTATGTGTGTGCGTGTATGTGTGTGTGTGTATATGTGTGTGTATGATTATGGTAATTATATACACCAAAAGGGATATAAAAACACCTTTAAAGGGACAGTCTACACCAGAATTTTTATTGTTTTAAAAGATAGATAATCCCTTTATTACCCATTCCCCAGTTTTGCATAACCAACACCGTTATATTAATACACTTTTAACCTCTGTGATTATCTTGTATCTAAGCCTCTGCAAACTGCCCCTTTGTTTCAGTTCTTTTGACAGACTTGCAGTTTAGCCAATCAGTGCCTGCTCCCAGATAACGTCACGTGCATGAGCACAGTGTTATCTATATGAAAAACATGAACTAACACCCTCTAGTGGTGAAAAACTGTTAAAATGCATTCTGAAAAGAGGTGGCCTTTAAGGTCTAAGAAATTAGCAAATGAACCTCCTAGGTTAAGCTTTCAACTAAGAATACCAAGAGAACAAAGCAAATTTGGTGATAAAAGTAAATTGGAAAATTGTTTAAAATTACATGCCCTATGTGAATCATGAAAGTTTATTTTGGACTAGACTGTAACTGAAATATAAAATGATTAATTATGACAAGTAAAAGAACTGCATTTAAATTAATGATGTATTTTGCTTCTCTTTTGTATCTCTGAAGACGGTTGGTTTTCCAACTCTTAGTATTATTTATCAGTGCATACTATACATTCAAGGGACTAACCCTGCTACATATCTGTCTCTAATTGGCTTCAGCACAGGAAATAAGATACTGCAAAACTGTGCAAGTTTTGCAACAATAAAATGACAGCTGTGAGCCTTGTCTTCTTCTGTAACAATCCAATTAGCTACTCCAAATATGGCAAGTGGTGAATGAGGTTTGGCTCTTGAGAAACAATTACAGTAAACAAAGTGTTAATCTGTTTTTAAATGTTCACACTGATTTGTAATTAAAAGGTGATTTATGTCCCTTTAAATAAGATTAAAAAATTGTTATTTTGGGGGCGGAGCCTATAGCTAAAGCGGCAGGAAGCATTTACAGGTGAAACTCGAAAAATTAGAATATCGTGCAAAATTTATTTCACTAATGCAACTTAAAAGGTGAAACTAATATATGAGAAAGACTCATTACATGCAAAGCAAGATGGTTCAAGCCGTGATTTGTCATAATTGTGATGATTATGGCTTACAGCTCATGAAAACCCCAAATCCACAATCTCAGAAAATTAGAATATTGTGAAAAGGTGCAATATTCTAGGCTCAAAGTGCAAACCTGCAAATGGTTCCTGAGCCTTTAAATGGTCTCTCAGTCTGGTTCAGTAGGAATAACAATCATGGGAAAGACTGCTGACCTTACAGTTGTGCAGAAAACCATCATTGACACCCTCCTTAAGAAGGGAAAGCCTCAAAAGGTAATTGCAAAAGAAGTTGGATGTTCCGAAAGTGCTGTATCAAAGCACATTAATATAAAGTTATGTGGAAGGGAAAAGTGTGGAAGAAAAAGGTGCACAAGCAGCAGGGATAACCGCAGCCTGGAGAGGATTGTCAGGAAGAGGCCATTCAAAAGTGTTGGGGACTTTCACAAGAGCCACCACACACAGATGGATCCTGGACATGGGCTTAAAATGTCATATTCCTCTTGTCAAGCCACTCCTGAACAACAAACAACGTCAGAAGCGTCTTACCTGGGCTAAAGAAAAACAGACCTGGTCTGTTGCTCAGTGGTCCAAAGTCCTCTTTTCTGATGAGAGCAAATTTTGCATATCATTTGAAAACCAAGGACCCAGAGTATGGAGGAAGAATGGAGAGGCACACACTTCAAGATGCTTGAAGTCCAGTGTGAAGTTTCCACAGTCTGTGTTGATATGGGGAGCCATGTCATCTGCTGGTGTTGGTCCACTGTGCTTCATTAAGTCCAGGGTCAATGCAGTCATCTACCAGGAGATTTTGGAGCACTTCATGCTTCCTTCCGCAGATGAGCTCTATGGGCATGCTGACTTCCTTTTCCAGCAGAACTTGGCACCTGCCCACACTACCAAAAGCACCAAAACCTGGTTCAATGACCATGGGATTACTATGTTTTGCTGACCATCGGCCAGCAAACTCGCCTGACCTGAGGGGACAGTACACGTGTGCTCTTTTTAGGTCAAGAGGTGCCCTCGCGTCACAACCAACCTCCGGCTAAGATTTGTCCCATATATACTCCCCAGCAGACTACCCAACTTGAGCAAGCTGCGACAGAAGGAGGAGGAGATGGTGCTTTAGGACCTCAGTGTCCGCTAATTATACCCGACAGCAACAAGCAAGGTCTGGAGTTACCTACTGCGCAATATGTAGCGTGGAGCGTTAAAGCTACAACACAAGCATCGCACATGCAGGAAAATTCTTGGACTGAGAACCCCTTACTTGTTCAAATTAACTTCCAGAAGAATCGGAGTAACTCCACTGCATACCAAAGGGCTTTGATAAAGACCACAACCGATGGCAAGCAGGATCCAGGATTCTCTGCTGCACAGGCTGCAGTATGGAGCGGAGAAGCTAAGGCACAAGCATCACACCCTTGCAAAGATTTCTGGTCTGAAAGGTCTGTCATAACCTTAACTATATGTGGCTTTTACATATCAAGTGGCAATGTGTTGACTCCACAGGACGTTCTATAGACCTGAAGCCCTAGCAACAATGGCATAAAAATGCTTTCATATTCTGTAGCATTTAATGGTTGAGCTACACCCTTACTCCTGACTTATTACCTAGAGTATAATTTGTTCATACTATAATACTAGATAGGTCCTTTTGTCTTTCAAAATCTAACATAAAATAACATACTGACACTAGGTCTCTACAAGAGGTTTCAATAGGAGGAAGTGCACAAAAAGATTATTTCTTACCTTACAAAGACTAGCTCAGATATTTACTTTGCTGTGGCCAGAGGGAAACGTATGGTGGAGCTCTCTACCCCGTTAATCAGGCACAGAGGTAACATTCTAGTATATATTTACACCCTATAAGCACATAAGCCCTTAACGTTATAGCTCTAGGATGTTTATCTATTCTACTATGTTAGTTGACTATATAAGCTAGAAGTTAGAAAACTCATCGCCTATCAGGTAACATCAAATACTATTTCCATAGTTGTGCCTCCATTTAACGTGGAATCATATATATTCTAGATAAGCCACTACGAATCTTTATTTGTTTACCATTTTACGTGTACATTGTTGTTTGAGTTTCATAGAAGCTGTATGCATTCAGAGATAGATTGCACAGTTCCTGTTTCCATTGGAAGTTACAGCAATAAATCCTAAGAGAAAAGGTTCATCACCCCATTGTATAAATTAACAGGCCCATAACAATTTGCAACCCCATATATATTTCAGTTTATCCATGTTTAATTCTCATTGGTTATTGTGAGTGTACATAACTCCATATTATTTCTCTCTAGCATGATATACACACCACACATTTGTTCAAAGGGACACTGAACCTAAATTTTTTCTTTCATGATTCAGAAAGAGCATGAAATTTTAAGCAACTTTCTAATTTACTCCTATTTTCTTCATTCTCTTGCTATCTTTATTTTAAAAGCAGGAATGTAAATCTTATCAGTCAGCCCATTTTAGGTTCAGCACCATGGATAGCGCTTGCTTATTGGATGCTTACATTTACCCACCAATAAGCAAACATAACCCAGGTTCTCAACCTAAAATGATCCGGCTCCTATGCATCACATTCCTACTTTTAAAATAAAGATAGCAAGAGAACGAAGAAAAATTGATCATTGGAGTAAATTAGAAAGTTGTTTAAAATTGCATGCTCTATCTAAATCATGAAATAAAAAAATTGGGTTCAGTGTCAGTTTAATGTAACACAGGTCGAATATAAAAGGAAAAAATTAGATTCATCATTTGAGATCCAAAAGTGGTCTCATATTATTCATGGTTGCCCCTGTAACCTCGTGTTTACAATAATAATGGAGGTCCAAGAGTGGGCTCAGCTGCTAATTAGAGGGCATATAGTTTGATTGGCAAGCACTATATTCATTAATAATGTTGAATATGGACATAGAAGCTCACTTTGTTTATTGTATGTTATGTACATAGAAATGATTTCTTTATACAGATTATATGACTATGTAATGTTCGCTTGTTTTGCTTTGACTCTCAATAAAAAATATTTAAAAAAAAACCCTAGTTCCAAAAGTAACTTGACTAATATTTTTGTCTGGTTCTTCAGCCTGAAAGTTCCGCTGCTCCCCAGATACAGTCTGTTTGGTGACCTTGTGGGCAATGCGTTTGCAATAGCTGTGGTGGGATACGCCATAACTATTTCCTTAGGTAAAGTGTTTGCATCAAAACATGGTTACAAAGTGGACAGCAACCAGGTATGAGACTAAATCCCTGTGCTCCTACATGTTTCCCTCTTCCCTCTCCTCTAATTCATGGCTCTTCCTTTGCAGGAGCTTATTGCTATTGGCTTCAGTAATTTTGTCGGGAGCTTCTTCCAGTGCTTCGCCATAAGTGCCTCTGTGTCCAGGAGTGTTCTTCAAGAGAGCACGGGAGGGAACAGCCAGGTAAGTGCCGCGCTCAAAGTGTGACATTTATAGCCATGAGGTGTTAACCCATGATCTACTGTGTATGCCATAGGGACATTTTCATGTAACAAATAAATGTCCTCCTTGCTCACCAAGGACTAGATTATAATTGGCTCCTTTTTGTTGCTATGGTGACACATTGTTTTGTCTGTGCTCAAGTTTAGTGTCATCTTTGGCCGATGGGTCGCATCATTCTTTTCGACACTGCATGTTTCACACCTTTCCTTGGCGTCTTTATAAAACTACTGTTTCTGACTGACTGACCCATCAGTTGTTTCCTGCCCCAGAGCTACAATCCATGTATATCCAGAGCAATACTTTATGTGTTTAACCTATAGAGTCTGATCCTCAGAAACACTCTAGCTTGGAATGAAATTATTTAGTTGACCTCATAGGTGAATTCTATAAGAAAAAGAACAGAGCTGTGAGCACCTCCTATATTTACTAATGGGTTTCTCTAGAATACAAAATCTCATAGAAAAGGTTAACCTGGCATTGATACAAATTCTCGTTTTAAACAAATACAAGTTCAATTAAAATGTATTCAACTGCAGTTTAACTTTCGTTCTCTAGTTTATTATACATTTTCTTTCAGTTAATTAATTTGACAGTTGCGAATTTTTGAGCAAACAACCTGCAATACTGCTGGCAAGATAAAACATTGAGAACTCCAGGTGTAAATGCTTAGATAATTAATGGGTCTATATTCCAATCTTTCCAATATTGTCTCAAAATAAGTTGGTTTAAGTTGATACGGGAAGTGTGTTTTTTAAGTGATTACAATCCACAAAGAATTAAGCAGCTAAAAGCCCATGGCCGTGAGCAAGTTTTCACTAGAAACGTTTCCAAAAACGTGTTTTCAGTTATTAAATACTTGTTAACAGAATTGAAACTGGGAATCCATCTGAAACTGATGTATACAATGACCCTCTCACATCTCTTAAAGGGACACTAAACACATGCTATGTAGATGGATGCATTTAAAGAAAAGATTAGTCTGAGAATAACAAGTAGATATATTTTTTTAAGTTTCATTAGCTGTTTAAATATTGACAAAATAAGTGTAATGTTTCTTCTCTATTCGCTCTCTTCTCTGCTGTGGCCTGTGGCCAATGAGGGACAGTTATAAATAGGTCACTAGAGTGTGCAGCCAATGGCTGTGTGGAATTTAACAGTGTTCTGTACTTCCATTTCTAACAGGAACTGAACAGCTCACAATCTCAGAATGGAATTACAGGAAAAGGGTACAACATAAATAATGAACGTACATTGCAGAGTTTATATATATATATATATATATATATATATATATATATATATATATACGGTTTAACATTTTATATTACCATCTCAAAGTGTTTAATGTCCCTTTAAGGTTACAGTACAGTTCTTTTAAATTAAACCTTTTGTACACCTTGTATTTACATGTGTGAGATAAACCCATTGAAATTTGAATCCATCCTGATCACTGCTAAATAATATGAAAGCCCTTGTATATAGGCAGGATGGGTATATTGGATATGTTTACTCAATTATTATATTGACATTTTTAATATTTTAAAAGTAATTCTTCATGATTTCCAATGACTGATTAAGAAAGCATCGTTTTCCAGTTTGGTGAGATATACTTCTGAAATCAAGCTGAACACTACAGGGTTCTATTAGAAGTGACTGCAGCTTATATCATCTTCTAAAACAGTTCTCACACTGTAAACTGCAAAACTGCTCCATTGCAATAGTGTAGCTGCAAAAATGTTGGGATTTTAAACAGGATCACACCGTCGTGACTCGGATTTCAATAATGTAGCCACAAAAACTGGAAAACCCCACTGTCGTGAAAGAGTTTTGTCTTTGCTGTCGTTAAAATGCAATCTCATTTGAAATCCCATTTATGAAGGTGTGTACTGCCCATCACAGTCAGACTATACAATATTGATAAATAGAGCTTTGGGAAATCTAGACCAGGGCTCAACAAACCCAGGAGCCACTGGCTCCTAGTATTCTACCTCTGGCTCCTAAGTTTTTGGGTTAATCTCCATATATCTATATACAAATACCACTCTCTGGCTCCTAAAAGTATGTCTGGCGCCTAAATATTTCTACTGGCTCCGAAATTTTAAACAGATTTGTTGAGCACAGATAGACCATATATGCAAATACACATCTAACACGTCATATGTGGCCATTTCATAGTTTCTTGCACATGTACAACATAATAGAATTATAGAATTGTTTTGTACTTGCAAAGATGTCAAAAAGGCCAGTTCATGACTTTATCAAGTGCCTTTACTTGTCAGTAAGAGTAAACTGATCGCGAAAACCTGCTGCTAAGTATCAAGAAAATGGATTGTAATCAAAGAGAACTTTTGTTTGGCTTCATGTTAAAACAGGGCTTTTTTGGGCAAGCTGAAAACACGTTTGCTTCTCTGAGAAACAGATGAAAACCTGCTAATGTGATTTTGTTAAATAGAAGTGCCCTTTTTACGCCACAAACAAGATGGCTGATAGACTGGAATTGACGCCATTATGAGTGCAGTGAGTGGGCTTTAGATACATCCAGGGGTCTCCCCGTCCAGTCCAAGTAATCTCCCCGTCTAGGACACTCTTAGAAACTGCATAGTTCATTTCACATAGAAAAAAAACTAACTGCAATGTAGTTTGTAAAGGTAAATATACAAAACACAATCAGAATTTGTACAAATCATAATACTAATTACAATTCTATATACAAAGCCTAGAAGCTTACAACAGCAATACATTAAACACAAAGCAACAAAATGCAACACAACTGTCCTGTCACGCACTGCTGTATTGTACTGAGCTTGTCTCTGCTTCACACCCAGAAATGCAGGGAACTGTCAGGGTTTACCTGATGGCAGGTAAAGGTGGATTATTAGCACCATCAGGATTCATGGCCTTTTGCGTAATGTCAGGGTGCCAGGAATCAGATTGAGACGAGAAAAGCAAAAATAATCACACCTTTATTAATAACAAAAAAATAATAAAAAGTCCACAAGTCAAATAACAAGCCAGGAGTCAAAACCAGAGCTGGTAGTCAGACGAGCCGAGTCAGGACCCAAAGCGAATAGTCAGACGAGCCGGAATCAGGAACAAGGAAAACAGCAGAGTCAGGAACAAGCCAGGGATCAGGAACCAGGAAGGGCGTCAGACAGCCAGGTAATACACAGGAACTCTCACAAACAGGTCTGAGACTACGCAAAGGCAAAGCATACTGAACAGAGGCCCTTTAACTAATAAGTGATGACATCACAATTCTGAGACTGCATCCTGTCTCACACAGATGATGCACACCAGTCTGGCCATAAAAGGAAGTGCAGGAAATGAGCAGCATCCCCCACAATGCACCAAAGTCAGCAAGAGAGGTGAGTAAAATGGCTGCAAGCAGCACATGGTAAACAAAACAGGGAAAAACCCTGACAGTACCCTCCCCTCAACGACCCCTCCCCCGCGGGAGGACAAAAGTCTTATTGGGGAAACAGGCATGGAAGGCACGGAGGAGGGCGGGAGCATGAACATCAGAGGAGGGAACCCAAGAACGCTCCTCCGGACTGTAGCCCCTCCAGTGAACCAAATACTGTACACGGCCCCTGGACATACAAGAGTCAATAATGCTGCTGACCTCATACTCCTCATGGTTGTCAAAAAAGATAGGACGGGGACGAGGCAACAAAGTGGTAAACAGATTGCAAACCAATGGTTTCAAGAGGGAGACATGAAAAACATTGGAGATGCGCATTGCAGGAGGAAGGTCAAGAGCGTAGGCCACAGGATTGACCCGTTGGAGTATTCGAAAAGGGCCAACATAATGGGGAGCCAGTTTATTGGAAGGCACATGAAGGCTCAAGTTGCGGGAGGACAGTCAAACTCTCTCATCAACCTGGTAGGAAGGCGCGAGCAGACACCTACGATCAGCCTGGAACTTTTGGCGCTGCATAGAACGATGAAGGCAATTCTGAATCTGCACACACGTGGAACGGAGTTGCCGGAGATGCTCCTCCAAAGCCGGAAAACCCTGAGACATGAATGAATCGGACAACAAGGATGGTTGAAACCCATAATTCGCCATGAACGGGGATAACTTGGAGGAAGCATTAATAGCACTATTACAAGCAAACTCTGCCCAAGGTAACAGTTTAGACCAATTATTGTGGTGATCTGAGACATAGCAACGGAGGAACTGTTCCAGAGCTTGATTAGACCGTTCCGCAGCCCCATTGGATTGAGGGTGAAATGCCGAGGAGAAGGAAAGCTGGATCCCCATTTGAGCACAAAAGGAACGCCAAAATCTGGAGACAAACTGGCTACCCCGGTCCGACACTACAGGGAGTGCAGAATTATTAGGCAAGTTGTATTTTTGAGGATTAATTTTATTATTGAACAACAACCATGTTCTCAATGAACCCAAAAAACTAATTAATATCAAAGCTGAATAGTTTTGGAAGTAGTTTTTAGTTTGTTTTTAGTTATAGCTATTTTAGGGGGATATCTGTGTGTGCAGGTGACTATTACTGTGCATAATTATTAGGCAACTTAACAAAAAACAAATATATACCCATTTCAATTATTTATTTTTACCAGTGAAACCAATATAACATCTCAACATTCACAAATATACATTTCTGACATTCAAAAACAAAACAAAAACAAATCAGTGACCAATATAGCCACCTTTCTTTGCAAGGACACTCAAAAGCCTGTCATCCATGGATTCTGTCAGTGTTTTGATCTGTTCACCATCAACATTGCGTGCAGCAGCAACCACAGCCTCCCAGACACTGTTCAGAGAGGTGTATGGTTTTCCCTCCTTGTAAATCTCACATTTGATGATGGACCACAGGTTCTCAATGGGGTTCAGATCAGGTGAACAAGGAGGCCATGTCATTAGATTTTCTTCTTTTATACCCTTTCTTGCCAGCCACGCTGTGGAGTACTTGGACGCGTGTGATGGAGCATTGTCCTGCATGAAAATCATGTTTTTCTTGAAGGATGCAGACTTCTTCCTGCACCACTGCTTGAAGAAGGTGTCTTCCAGAAACTGGCAGTAGGACTGGAAGTTGAGCTTGACTCCATCCTCAACCCGAAAAGGCCCCACAAGCTCATCTTTGATGATACCAGCCCAAACCAGTACTCCACCTCCACCTTGCTGGCGTCTGAGTCAGACTGGAGCTCTCTGCCCTTTACCAATCCAGCCACGGGCCCATCCATCTGGCCCATCAAGACTCACTCTCATCTCATCAGTCCATAAAACCTTAGAAAAATCAGTCTTGAGATATTTCTTGGCCCAGTCTTGACGTTTCAGCTTGTGTGTCTTGTTCAGTGGTGGTCGTCTTTCAGCCTTTCTTACCTTGGCCATGTCTCTGAGTATTGCACACCTTGTGCTTTTGGGCACTCCAGTGATGTTGCAGCTCTGAAATATGGCCAAACTGGTGGCAAGTGGCATCTTGGCAGCTGCACGCTTGACTTTTCTCAGTTCATGGGCAGTTATTTTGCGCCTTGGTTTTTCCACACGCTTCTTGCGACCCTGTTGACTGTTTTGAATGAAACGCTTGATTGTTCGATGATCACGCTTCAGAAGCTATGCAATTTTAAGAGTGCTGCATCCCTCTGCAAGATATCTCACTATTTTTGACTTTTCTGAGCCTGTCAAGTCCTTCTTTTGACCCATTTTGCCAAAGGAAAGGAAGTTGCCTAATAATTATGCACACCTGATATAGGGTGTTGATGTCATTAGACCACACCCCTTCTCATTACAGAGATGCACATCACCTAATATGCTTAATTGGTAGTAGGCTTTCGAGCCTATACAGCTTGGAGTAAGACAACATGCATAAAGAGGATGATGTGGTCAAAATACTCATTTGCCTAATAATTCTGCACTCCCTGTATCTCCTTGGGTAACCGATGTAAACGGAAGACCTCCCTGGCAAAAATTGAAGCAAGCTCCTGAGCGGTAGGCAACTTCATCAAGGGAATGCAATGTGGCATTTTAGAAAAACGGTCAACCACCATAAGGATAACAGTATTGCCATTGGAAACAGGGAGCTTGACAATGAAGCCCATGGAAAGATGTGTCCATGGACGCTCATCATTAGCAATAGGTTGAAGAAGACCCACAGGAAGATGTCGAAAAGTCTTATTCTGTGCACAAACTGAGCAGGAGGCAACATACGCAGCAACATCAGAACGAAGACCTGGCCACCAGAATTGTCGAGTGACAGACCAAATCATTTGGTTCTTGCCTGGGTGACCTGCAGCTTTAGGATAGTGGTAAGTGTGCAAAATTTAGTTCGAAGATTCTCAGGAACAAAACACTTACCACTAGGTTTCTCAGGAGGTGCATTGGTTTGTGCAGCCAGGATCTCCTCCCCCAAGGGAGAAGTCAAAGTAGTACGTATGGTAGCTAAAATATGGTCAGGAGGTATAACAGGAGTAGGTACAGACTCCTCTTTGGACAAAGGTGAAAATTGTGGAGAGAGAGCATCAGCCCTAACATTCTTACTACCAGGCAGGTAGGAGACCACATAATTAAACCGAGACAAAAATAGCGCCCATCTGGCCTGTCGGGGCGACAAACGTTTTGCTTCAGATAGATAAGTTAAATTCTTGTGGTCAGTAAGAATGAGCACTGGTACGCTAGTACCCTCGAGAAGATGCCTTCATTCCTTGAGTCCCAAAATTATGGCCAGTAATTCCATGTCGCCAATTTCATAATTGCACTCCGCTGGAGACAATTTTTTAGAGAAGAAACCACACGGATGCAAGGAACCATCAGGCACAGCACGTTGAGACAAGAGGGCACCTACTCCAGTCTCAGAGGCATCGACCTCAAGAACGAAAGGCATGACAGGGTTAGGATGAGCCAGAACTGGAGTGGCAGCAAAGGCAGTCTTAAGACTATCAAAGGCCTTAATGGCAGTAGGTGACCAATGGAGTGGATCATTCTCTTTACAAGTCATGTCTGTGATAGGTTTGACCAAGGAAGAAAAGTTATTAATAAACTTTCTATAGTAATTTGCGAACCCCAAAAAACGTTGAATAGACCGAAGACCAACTGGGCGAGGCCACTGCAGAACTGCAGATAACTTGTCAGGATCCATGGAGAACCCTGCAACGGAGATAACATAACCTAGGAAGGTTACTTGAGACTGATGGAACTGACATTTCTCGAGTTTACATAACAGGTCGTTCTCACGTAGTCTCTGAAGAACCTGTGTAACATCAGAACGATGAGCCTCAAGTGTGGGTGAGTGTATGAGGATGTCGTCTAAGTACACCACAACACACTGTTGTAACATATCTTGTAGGATATCATTAATAAATTCCTGGAAAACAGCAGGAGCATTATATAGGCCAAAGGGCATTACAAGATACTCATAATGCCTGCTCCTGGTGAAAAACGCTGTTTTCCATTCATGGCCCTCCTTGATCCTAACGAGATTGTACGTTCCTCTCAAATCAAGTTTAGTAAAGACTGTAGCTCCCTTGAGGCGGTCAAAGAGTTCCGTAATGAGCAGAATAGGGTAAGCATTCTTAATGGTTAAACGATTAAGACCCCTATAATCGATGCATGGTCTTAACTTGCCACCCTTTTTCTTCACAAAGAAGAAGCCAGCCCCTGCAGGAGAGCAGGATTTGTGGATGATCCCCCGCGACAGAGCATCGGCAACATACTCCTCCATAGCACAATTTTTTGCAACAGACAGAGGGTAAACCCGGCCCCGAGAAGGAATGGCTCCGGGTTGCAGGTCTATGGCACAATCGTAAGACCGGTAAGGAGGCAACGTACCGGCATGCACCTTGTCAAAAACGTCTAGGAACTCTCGGTACTCCTCTGGCAATTGAGATACCGAAGAAGTGCAGAAGACTTTAACTGGTTTCCGAAGACAAGTGGAAATACATTGCGGGGACCACGACAAAATTTCGGACTTGTGCCAGTCGAGACTGGGATTGTGCTTTTGGAGCCAGGGATAACCCAGAACAACCGGAAAATGCAGAGAGTTTATCACCTGGAACTGGAGGGTTTCAAAATGGAGAGCCCCAACAGCCATGCACAACAGAGCAGTTTCGTGAGTAACGAGTGCAGGCTGAAGGGGCCTGCCATCAATGGCCTCAATAGCAAGCGGAACGGACCGAGGCAAAAGAGGAATGAAGTGCTTTGATACAAAAGCACTGTCAATGAAATAGCCCACAGCACCGGAGTCAACACGAGCCTGGGTGACTATGGAGGAGTCCACCCAGGAAAGGACAACCGTGACCAAAGGTTTCTCCTTAAGCGCTTCCAGGGACAAGAATAAACCACCCAAGGTCTGCCCCCGACAGGACCTTAGGTGTGAGCGTTTCCCGGCCGTGTAGGACAAGACTTCAAAAGGTGGCCCTCTAACCCATAATAGAGGCAGAGCCCCTCCCTCCTCCTAAAGGCCCTCTCCGCCGCGGAGAGACGCGTGAATCCCAACTGCATTGACTCAGCAGTACCTGGTGACTCGAGACCGGGAGGCATGGGTGGGAACGAACACGTAGGAGACAACGGAACAGGAGGCTTCCACAAGCGCTCCTTGAAAGAGGGCCTCTCTCTGAGTCTGATGTCAATTATGATCAAAAAAGACACCAATGCCTTGAGATCCTCTGGTAAATCTCTGGCAGCTACTTCGTCTTTAATCGCATCAGAGAGCCCACGAAAGAAAGCGGCAACAAGGGCTTCATTGTTCCAACCAACCTCTGCGGCAAGCGTATGGAACTCAATAGCATACTGAGCAACAGATCTTGTACCTTGCTGAATGAACATGAGTCGTTTAGCAGCAGAGGAGGAGCGAGCCGGAACATCAAATACCCTTCAAAAAGAGGCCACAAATTCAGGGTAATTTGAAATAACAGGTTTATTAGTCTCCCACAAGGGATTAGCCCAGGCAAGAGCTGTGTCAGAGAGTAACGAGATGAGAAATCCCACCTTAGCTCTGTCAGAGGGAAACGCCTGAGGCAACATCTCAAAGTAAATGCCCTCCTGGTTCAAAAACCCTCTGCACTGAATAGGATCGCCTCCATATCGCTGAGGTAGAGGTGCAGAACCGGACATGCTCCTGGTAGGACTAGGTGCAGCAGCGGAAACAGGAGCCGCCATAACTTGTGGGACACGTTGGTCCAAATGTGCAGTGCGAGTCAGCAGGGTTTGCAGGGCTAGTGCAAATTGATCCAAGCGGTGATCCCGTTCATCCATCCTGGAAATGATGACAGGTAAAGGTGTATTATTAGCACCATCAGTATTCATGGCCTTTTGCGTAATGTCAGGGTGCCAGGAATCAGACTGAGACAAGAAGTGCAAAAATAATCACACCTTTATTAATAACAAAAAATAATAAAAAGTCCACAAGTCAAATAACAAGCCAGGAGTCAAAACCAGAGCTGGTAGTCAGACGAGCCGAGTCAGGAGCCAAAGCAAATAGTCAGATGAGCCAGAATCAGGAACAAGGAAAACAGCAGAGTCAGAAACAAGCCAGGGATCAGGAACCAGGAAGGACGTCAGACAGCCAGGTAATACACAGGAACTCTCACAAAAAGGTCTGAGACTACGCAAAGGCAAAGCATACTGAACAGAGGCCCTTTAACTAATAAGTGATGACATCACAATTCTGAGACTGCATCCTGTCTCACACAGATGATGCACACCAGTCTGGCCATAAAAGGAAGTGCAGGAAATGAGCAGCATCCCTCACAATGCACCAAAATCAGCAAGAGAGGTGAGTAAAATGGCTGCCAGCAGCACATGGCAAACAAAACAGGGAAAAAACCCTGACAGGAACGCCCCATCAGAATCCAGGGATTGCCCCTCAGAGAGATACAGAAATATCTGCCTTTCTAGAATCTTGCAGTGATGGGGATCTTTATAGATAATCTCATCTGAGCTGAGAGCATTACAGGATGGGACCCATAGTTAGCTAAGGTCAGTCATGCACATACTGATTAAAGTATGTGATATTTGTATTAGAGTGTTAAGAATAATTTATCAGAAAACCAAAAAGAAAAAAGGTCAATGTCATAGAATTAGCAATTACAGTAAAACACGGGTTAGGCTGTATTATCAGCACTGTAAATATCTATGTATCTTGTATAATTTCTTTATTGTAATATAATCCGCAGGTGGCCAGTGCTGTAGCGTCATTTGTCATCTTCATAATCATCCTGAGGGCTGGAGAGTTGTTTCAGGACCTGCCAAAGGTATGTGTGTAGCAGGCAAACTCAGCAGAGGGCACTGGGGCCAAATTTTCTTTGGTTCCCCCATAGGTAACTCAGTAATAAGCAAAAGTAATAATATACATACTGTTCAGTATAATGATTTTGAGAATAGACAGACAGATAGATAGACAGATTAGATAGATAAATAGATATATAGATAGATAAATAGATAGATGATAGATAGGCAGACTAGATAGATAGATAGACTTGCCTGCACTATAGACCGGCTTCTATGTACCCCCCCCAGCTTTTGGGCACTGATGCCACCACACCTGCTGCACCAATGGTAGCTCTGCCCCTGTGACTTGATGCCCCCTGTCTGTTTTGTTTGACACCCAATATGTTTTAGTGACTGCTAATTGGTGGCTACATTAAGCAAACCAATAAGCAAGCATAACCCAGGTTCTGAACAAAAAAATGGGCTGGCTCTTAAGCTTTACATTCCTGCTTTTTAAATAAAGATAGCAAGAGAACGAAGAAAAATTGATAATAGGAGTAAATTAGAAAGTTGCTTAAAATTGCTGTTCTATCTGAATCATGAAAGAAAAAAAATTGGGTTTAATATCCCTTTAAATATAGTAGAACTGAATAATCAACAAATGCATAGTACTTACTATGAATTTCAAATGAGCAGGAGATTTGTGACAGCCATTAGCAAATAACAGACTCAGTAGTAGCTGGTTCCTCAGAAAGTGTGCATATAAGTAAATTGGGGGGGGGAGTGTGTGCTCTCTCTGAATCATGAATGAAAAATGTTGACTTTAGTGTCCTTTTAACATTAATCCCTGATGAAGTCCCGAATAGGCAGGAAACGCGTCAGATGAACAGCTGATGTTATGCTGATATGGTGATTTTTACAGCAAATTTTAAATAAATGTTGAAGTTTTAACTTTACTATATGGAAGCTCGGACTGTCTCTGTCATTATTGAATGTTTAATATCCCTTTAACATTATCCTTGTGTTCTCTTAAAGGGACATTCCAGTCAAAATTGCACATACAGTGTTAAACTAACTTAACGTTCCACTTCTCTTTCTCTTATTGCATCTATAATCCACAATGCATATTCATAGCATATAGACATGGATATGTTTTGTTTTATTATTTAGATCCAAGGTTCAGGGAAATCAATAGATATGATATAAAACAAATCTGCATTATTCAGTGCAAAATGCCTCTTAGGAAGTAGGCTACATTTTTATATTTAAAATCCCTTTAAATATAGTTACTAGACTTCAGCTTAGAGTAATAGTGACAGACAACAAGACAACATACAAAAACTATCTTTGTGTTAATATTCATAGACATGTATTAAAATCTTGTCACTAGCAAATGATTGTTTTCTTTGTAGGTTAAACTCAGGAGAATCGCGCTTTCAGCTACTGATTAAACTATAATATAAGTAGGCACTTCATTAGCTTGTTTTTATCTACAAGTGAAAGAGGTTCAGATTACATATGATAATCAGACAGATCTCAATACTCAATTGCAATAAAAAGGTCTTTGAAAACCATAATGATGTATTCTGAATTTAAAGAGAGTTTGTTATTAATAGAAAAAGATTTTTCATATTCACATGAAGTATAAGATACTGAAAGTTTTAAAATGTAAAATGATACAAAACAGAACGTTTGGTACCTCTTGTGCTGCAAGTTGTGTAACCGCTGTGAGCTTTGGGAAGTCAGAATAAAGCTAATTTGTTAATAGATTTAAAGTGTAAAGCTGTTTAAATGCTCTCTCTGAATCATGCATATTTAAATTTAATAAGTGTTAAATTTGTCCTTTTAACCCTTTCTCTACTGGGAATTTCGGAGCTCTAGGTCCACCAGCGCTCCAGATGAGGGGTACAATAAATAATCCTCAAAATTAACAATAAATACAGTAGGTTAATACTGAATATGCTTAATGGCTGCAGCTGACCTAAGTCGAAGGGAGATTCTCTGTATCCCCCTTCTAAAAATAGAAATAAAATAGAATAAAAAGGTTAGCGCTACCTAGCATATAATATGTAAAAGTATAAATGAAAAAATAACATAATAAAATACCACATATATAAATAAATAAAAAATCTATATGTAGTAATAATTGATTGAAAGTCTTAAAACTCAAAAGGAGAGACACTTGAGCAATTCATATAAATCCAATGCTTCTTCAAACTTCCAATTCCCATATGGATGCGCACTTACTTGAATTGACCTCAATCAATATGAGGTAAGCAGAGACGTAATCACTTGTCAGAACACCCGCTGTCTGCAAAAGCCTCTTGTATAGGATACAGGACCACCTTTTTAATTTGGAGTATTCACGGTTAAAAACTTTCAAATCCTCTTTCCATAGAGTAGGGTAGAACTTCAATATGGTGCCATAAAATGCAAAGAAAAAGGAAACACTGATAGTGCATTAACCTTTTTATTAATTTAAAATAAAGAACACCAGTAGATTAAACCTACTCACAAAAGAGACCTCAATATATGAGGTAAAAGTACAGCGTGTAAATTCAAACACAGGCAAATATCAGCAGCTTGTAGTGATACTTAGCAATGAAACCTTACGCGTTTCGAAGGCGTGTACGACCTCTGATGAAGAAGGCAGGCACAAGTCGTACACGCCTTCGAAACGCGTAAGCTTTCATTGCTAAGTATCACTACAAGCTGCTGATATTTGCTGATATTTGCCTGTGTTTGGATTTACACGCTGTACTTTTACCTCATATATTGAAGTCTCTTTTGTGAGTAGGTTTAATCTACTGGTGTTCTTTATTTTAAATTAATAAAAAGGTTAATGCACTATCAGTGTTTCCTTTTTCTTTGCATTTTATGGCACCATATTGAAGTTCTACCCTACTCTATGGAAAGAGGATTTGAAAGTTTTTAACCGTGAATACTCCAAATTAAAAAGGTGGTCCTGTATCCTATACAAGAGTCTTTTGCAGACAGTGGGTGTTCTGACAAGTGATTACGTCTCTGCTTACCTCATATTGATTGAGGTCAATTCAAGTAAGTGCGCATCCATATGGGAATTGGAAGTTTGAAGAAGCATTGGATTTATATGAATTGCTCAAGTGTCTCTCCTTTTGAGTTTTAAGACTTTCAATCAATTATTACTACATATAGATTTTTTATTTATTTATATATGTGGTATTTTATTATGTTATTTTTTCATTTATACTTTTACATATTATATGCTAGGTAGCGCTAACCTTTTTATTCTATTTTATATATATATATATATATATATATATATTTAAAGTAGACAACCTAAGGTATTGATCTAGGCCCATTTTCATTCCACCATTTGGCCGCCAAATGCGATAATATAAAAAAAAAAATCATTAACTTTTTCAGAAATTTTGGGTTTCTCACTGAAATTATATACATACCGCTTGTGCAATCATAACACAAATGGTTGCAAAAGCTTCTCTGGGATCATCTTTGTTTAGAAATAGCAGACATTTATGGCTTTGCCATTCATTTTGGTAATTAGAAGGCCGCTAATTGCAGCTGCGCAGCACACTTCTGACATTCCCAGCAGTGATGGGGTTAATCAGTTAGCTGCTATGAGTAATATCTACTGTAGCACGGGAATTACCCTCCCACCTGACACCTACCACCTCCCTGATCCCTCCCAAACAGCAATCTTCCTCCACCGCCATCTTAAGTACTGTCAGACAGTCTGCCAGTTTCTAGTGTAAGGGGTTTTTTTTAAAATGTATTTATTATTTATACTTTTATTTTTCTGTAATGTAGGGATCCCTCCTCACCCTCCCAAATCCCTAATTCCTTCTTAACAGCTGTGTACCCTCTCACCAACTTATCTGCCAGTATCCTGTGCATTTTTTTTTTTTTATAAATGTATTTTTTTATTTTCCTATAGTATAGGGGTCCACCATCACCCTCCCCACCTCCCCCTCCAAGTGATCCCCTCTCAGTACTGTAGTGACCCACTTGCTAACCAGCAGGTTTTTTTGTAGTGTAGGGACCCATTCATTCCCTCTCCTTACAAATCTTTTTCTGTAGTGCAGGGACCCGCATCTCCCTCCCCCCTCCAGTGATGGGCCGCCCACCTGTCTCCTTGCTTTCCTCCCATACCACCCACAGGAACCATTGCACCAATACCGACAGTGCCTATGTCTGTCCCACTGTCTGTATTGCTATTTTGGCCTCATAGAGTAAGGGAGAGCTGATCGTGATCAGATGCCTTCTGCCTTTGGTTGCGTCTCGGTACTACGTCAACAAAGTACTGAGTAATGTAGTATCTATGTCCATATGGTCCAATGGGTTAATTTTTTATTTTTTTATTTTGGTGGAATTACATGTTGTTGATTGTACCAGGATGTTCCTATTAGGATAAAATACTTGAATTATGTTTTCGTTGTCTCTTCTGTTTTAGGCTATATTAGCTGCAATTGTTGTTGTCAACCTCAAGGGAATGTTCAAGCAGTTTAAAGACATTGGAGTATTGTGGAAGACCAATAAAGTTGACTTGGTAAGAAAGTCTTAATGAGGAAATTGCCTCTAAACTAGGGACCTAGAATATCCATAATTTATATAATTCAATAGGTATTTATCGCCCATAAAATGCCTGTTTGATGAAAATAGTACAGCAATTCCATATACAGTCATAATATATTTTGCCTGCTTTTGCTGTACAATACCTCTGAATATTGTGCCTGTTACACTTCCTCCAGAGAGGCTGGAGCAGGACTACCTACAGTGATTACAAGTGGAGAAAGCTAAATTTTTAGCTTGTGCACTAAATTTTAACATGGCTGGTTTAGCATGCGTATTACTAGTTGAAATTAAAAAGTTAGCTCGAAAGCGAAGGCCTGATATGTGCTGACTTCTGTTATTGTGACACATTAACGTCTCTCATAGATTTCAATGGGGTGCACTTAAAAAAATATATACATACTGTACATATACATATATATATATATATATATATATATATATATAGATAGATAGATAGATAGATAGATAGATAGATAGATAGATATTTAAAAATTCTATTAAATTCAACATTTTCTTCTAAGTAAAGAACATTGAAATATAAAGTATTTTTTTTCAAAACACAATAAAACGCATTAAAAAATTATATTATTATTATTATTGAATAAAAAAGACATTTCATATTTCAAAGTATTTAAAGGGACAGTATACACTCATTTTCATATAACTGCATGTAATAGACACTACTATAAAGAATGAGATGCACAGATACTGATATAAAAATCCAGTATAAAATGGTTTAAAAACTTACTTAGAAGCTCTCAGTTTAGCTCTGTTGAAAAGGCAGCTGGAAAGCCCACTGCAAGTGGGAAATAAGACCCTCCCCCCCCCTCCCCCTTCTTTTGCATATGAAAAGACCCTTTACACAAACAGGAGCAAGCTGGAGAAGGTAGCTGACGGTATTCAAATAAAACTTTGGGGCTTAGTTTGGAGTCTGAAAATCAGAGCAATGTTATTTAAAAATAAGCAAAACTATACATTTTTTTACCAAAAAAAACTTTATGGGCTATATAAATAGATTGTCTACAAAACATTTATGCAATTAAAAAATGAGTGTATAATGTCCCTTTAACTGGAAAGAGCTCAAAAGTGTATAAAGTCAAATACCTTGTCATATACCATATACCTTTTAACTCCTAAAATACATTTTTATTTACTTGTAATATGATTGTCATCGTGGTCGCAATATTGCTTATCGTGTCTCACGCTAACATTAGCGCAACACTTGAAATCTAGCCCAGTGCGCATTCACAGAAAAAAAAGATAGTATAATATTTATTTTTTAATTTGCATTAGCCTCAGCCTTTATACAAAAATATTTACCCTGATCTACTTTATTTTTTTAATTATATGATCCACAAACATATTTTTATTGCAAAATTGTATTAAATGTTTCTTTAAAAAATACAATCTTATTAAAATATTAATGTGTGAATAGAAATATTAGCCTAGATTACGAGTTTTGCGTTAGAGGCTGTGCGGTGCTAACAAGCAGTTTATGTTCACCGCTCACTTACAGACAGCGCTGGTATTCCCAATATACAAATGGCATTCAGATGGTTAATCAGTGGTGATGATGGATTTGGATTGCAATAGGTTATTCTCGCAGATGTAAATTAGTATTTCTCTTCCACAATGAACAAAGGGCTGAATTCAAAAGCCCTTTACTGTAACCTTAAGAGGTGAGAAAGTGCTTTTGCAAAACAGAATGAGAAGCAGTCTACCAGGAACGAACAGCAGCATCCATAGCTTGTTCTATGGCCCGGTTACCACCTGGAAGTGGCTTCTTTCTGCCCAATTGTGCTTTTCACAGAGGAAAACTTTCATGTAGTATATCAGTCTGATCCCGCCGACATGGTCAGTCCAGCCCCGAAATACCAGGCAATTCTCCTCTGAACAAGGAACATGACAACCCCAGACGATCGTTTCGGCCTGCTGTGGGCCTTGTCAGTGAGGTGCAGCCATATTCCTCTAAGCACATTGGGCAAGGAGTCCACGTCTGGTTTCCACTCATAGGGAGACTATCCCCAGGGTCATATTTACATATGCAAAACAGAAGGAGAAGCAGTCTGCCAGGAACGAACAGCAGCATCAATAGCTTGTTCTATGGCCCATTTACCAACTGGAAGTGGCTTCTTTCTGCCCAATTGTGCTTTTCACAGAGGAAAACTTTCCTGTAGTATATCAGTCTGATCCCGCCGACACGGTCAGTCCAGCCCCGAAATACCAGGCAATTCTCCTCTGAACAAGGAAAAGGCAACCCCAGACAATCGTTTCGGCCTTCTGTACATGTCTAAATATGTATATATGTGTGTACAGATGTATTTATATGTATAAATATGTATTTACAGACTTATATACACATATAAACACATAAATACATATTCATACATATAAAGACATCCAGACATACCTTATTTTATTGCGCTTCGCAGATATTGCTCTTTTTACAAATTGAAGGTTTGTGGCAATCCTCTGTCGAGCAAGTCTATCAGAGCCATTTTTCCTGCATATATACACACACACACACACATATATATATATATATATATATATATATATATATGTGTGTGTGTGTATATGTGTTTGTATGTATGTATATATGGTTAGCATTTTTTAGCAATAAATTACTTTTTAATTAATGTATGTACATTATATGTATAAATATATTTTGTGTAAAAAAAATCATATATAAACTTTAAGAACAAATAGAACATATTCTGCTATGTGCAGAGCATTGGATTATGAAATATGCAATATTATCTTATGCTATGCTTTTAAATAATCTCAGTTTGTGCAACTTTTGGGTGGGTTTCAGCTCTATTGAAGACTATGGGGCCGATTTACTAAAGTGTGAGCGGACATGATACGATGTAGTGTATCATGTCAGCCGCATACGCTGTTGGCATTTATCATTGCACAAGCAGTTCTAGTGAACTGCTTGTGCAATGCCTCCCCCTGCAGATTTGCAGCCAATTGGCCGCTAGCAGGGGGTGTCAATCAGCCAGATCATATAGGATCGGGCGGATTGAAGACCGAGGTCTCAGAGGCAGCAGACAAGTTATGGAGTAGCGGTCTTTAGACTGCTGTTTCATAACTAATGTTTCCGGCAAGCCTGAAGGCTCGCGCGGAAACAGGGGCATCAAGCTCCATTCAGAGCTTGATAATTCGGCCCCTATGGGGGGATGAGATTTTGCTTTCACGACTTCTCAAAAACTCAGAAACTTTTTTCTTTCAACTTGTAATACGAGAGCAAACTTCTAACTGCAAAAAACATACTTCTTGTGGATTTAACGCTTGGATGTGAGTGTAAAATAATGCTCCACTTGTAATCTGGACCAAAATCAGGTACTTTTCACACAAAAAGTTGTTTTTTGGAGCTTTCCTTTGAATAGGTGTTCCTGGCTTTTAGCAAACAAATCCATTTTGTACTTTGATCACTCGAGAAATTTGACAACTAAATCGAGCGGGAAGCAAAAATTCATTTCAGGAGCATATTGCCAACAGATTGTGACCTTATGTGTTAAACAGCCACAACCATTTACATTTCAAGTTGTATTTTTCACTGTCATTAATGTCAAGAAGATGTTTCTGTTTCTGATATATTTCTGTTGCAGCTGATTTGGTTGGTTACGTTTATTGCAACGATCCTGTTAAACATGGATATTGGACTGGCAGTGTCTGTTGCATTTTCATTATTAACCGTCATCTTCAGAATCCAAATGTGAGTATTAGCGTCTGTTCTAAACTTTATTTACCAATTTGCTCTGTTTTTCATTAATGTCCAAATATCAACATGATCGTTAAAGTGAATGTAAAGTCAGTCTCTCCCGTTAACACTGCAGTAATCGTTATTATTTTTTTGCTTTGTATTTTACCTTACTAGCTGTTGGCTCAAAGTATTATTCCACCGCCCACCATCTTAAATCTTGTCTACCAATCACTGAATCCCCCCGGGGGATCAAACCCCTTTTTAATACGTCACTCTTTCCTAATGCACCTGTGTTAGACCTCTAATCTTCTATTCAACTTTGCCGCACGTTCACGCTTCGCGCATGCGCTGTAGCATTATTTTCGGTGTTTGAAAATTATTCAACAATCGTCCTACAGCCAGGTAAGTAGCGATCGAATCAGCTCTGATGTAAAAACATATATAATGACTTTGTAAATGTATTTTCAAAGCGGTAATATAATTGAGATGCATATAGAACATAAATATGAATATTGGCAATATTTATATTTAAATTATTATAGTAACTAATTTTATTGTTACTTGGCAATAATTTTATATTAAAAATATTTTAAAATAAGAATTAAATACTTTAATTTCGGTGCCAGTTCACAAATGACAGACAGCACACACGTGATGCACGTGGTAGAGGGCTACTGCAAACACCTCTTTGTAGTATGTAGACAACTGGCTTCCACAGCACCAATAAATGAGGAAAAAAGTTTTACAAACTTTGTAGCATTTATTCATCCATTTTCAGCTTATACAAAGCATTGGCACACAGCGACGTTTCGGGCTGTTAACCCTTACTCATGCTTAATTTCGGTGCAAGTATTGCAAACATCGATTAGCGCAATCAATGTAGATACATATTATATTTTATATTAAAAGAACGATATATTTATTTACAATATTATTAAATTAATCTATATGATAATTTCATTACTAAAAGTGTAGCATTCTTTTGCTTATATGTTATAAAAAACAAATTATAGTTGTAGTTTTATAATAAACTACATTTATAATCTTTTATACTTTAACAAATAGAATTTCGAATTTAGAACAGAAGTGGCTATAATATATACACAATAGGTAGTCTTATCTATACAACCTTATCAGTGTTGTTATGGTTACTACATTCCTTCAAGGATTAGTCTTTGTAGAATAATTTGAGCACTCAACAAAGAATCTTTCCATGGTATCCTACTATGAACATATTGTTATTGTGAAGCAATCTTATTTGGCATACGTATTATATGGAAAGTAAATCAATCCATTTTAAACATATGCTCTGTAGAGGCAACTGTTAATAATACTCATTATTATTAGTAAGCTGCTGCACTCAATGCCACTATAGTATTCAATGAATGCATTCATTGAATACTATGTAGCTATTCAACGGAATCGCCGTGTAACGCATGCGCTGTTGTTGTACTAGATGGAAGCGTGCTTTGAGAACATGTAAACAGCGGGTGAGACCGCTCTATACGTAACAGGGAGGAAAATAAGGAAGTAGCGGATGGGAGGAGCTGGGATTGAAAACGGACGAAAATTGGTGATATAAATATATCAATAATTAGGTTTTTTATTTAAAAAAAAGTGGCAGTTTAACAGATAGGCACTGAAAGAATGAATGTATGCCATCAAAACTATGAAAATTAACATTCACTTTAAGAATAATATTTATTCTCTTTCATTGTCATTTCAGGTCGACCTATTCAATCCTGGGTCAGGTTGATGAAATAGATATTTACAGAGATGTCACAAAATACCCACAGGTAAAAGGACTGGACATTTTGTTAGTAATGTTCTGGAAATGTCTTTAATTTAACATAAAGTAGCACAAGTTATATCTCTGTAAAGATACATAATGAAATAACTGATTTCTCAACCTGTCGTACATATACCAATGGGATACTTACAGCATTGCTCTTGTTGCAGCCCATCCTAACATCTAAGGGTATAATAGTCTAATGACCAATTCCAATTAAAAAAATACAGATGAATGTATTATGGTTTATGGCCAACAGCATTGAGTATTTGTCTACCCTTCTATAGATTAGCAGGGTAGACAAATTTATGGAAGTAGAAGAGTATTTCTACATTAAAAACAATAAAGTAGATATCTATGCCGAAATGACATGGGAACAATATATTAAGAAAAGTTTTAAAGTCGGTTTAAAAAAAAATAAAAAAAATACAGATGAGTGAACTAATCTTTTTTTCTCAGGCCAAAGAAATTCCAGGTATAAAGATCTTCCAATCTTCAACCACGGTATTCTTCGCCAATGCTGACATGTACATAGAAGCTCTTTATAAGAAGGTAAAGTGAGCAGGATTAATCAAACAGTTAAACAGTTTCTCTCTGAGGGTACGATTCTCAAAAACTTACACACATGATATTCAATCATCATGCAACTCTTTCAAGCTTAAAGGGATATGAAACCCAACATTTTTATTTAATGATTCAGACAGAGAATAACATTTTAAACAACTTTCCAGTTTAATTCTATTATCTTATTTTCTTAATTTTCTTGTTATCCTTTGTTGAAAAAGCAGTAATGCACTACTGGGCGCTATTTAAAAGATTGGGTGAGCCAATAGGATAAGGCATATATGTGAAGCCACCAATCAGCAGCTTCTGAGCCTACCTAGGTATCCTATTCAACAAATTAGATAATAGAAGTAAATTGGAAAGTTGTTTAAAAGCATGTGCTCTATCTATATCATGAAATAAAATTGTGTTTCATATCCCTTTAAACTCTCTAACAAAAGTGCCATTTTTAAAAAGTGACATAAATTGAAACATTCTTGTAGCCCCAAAAATGTTAATATTTACAAATCGATATGAACTAGAGGATAGTGCATTAACCCTTTGAACGTTGCATGTACTGTATGTAGTGTGGCATCGATGTTGACCGTCTCATTGAGAAGAAGAGGAAAGCCATTAAAAAAATCATCAGAAAACAAGAAAAAGCAAATAAAAAAGCTAAAAAGGAGACTCAACACGCCAGAGAGGTGAGTGCTCCTATACCGCGCCAGTAAAGTGAGAATGCAACATTTATTATAATGATATAGACAATGATGTCATGATATTTTATGACACAACATAGCATTTCATGGTTACTGAAGTGTATATAAGTCTTTATAAATCAGATTATTAGTGTTTAAATATAAGTGCCCCTACTTACAAGATTATATCAAACCTTGTGATACACAAGTCAGAACTCACAATTACGCTAAATGGTGAGTTATCTGCGCCCCCAGCACTGGTCACAGTTACGCTAAATGGTGAGTTATCTGCGCCCCCAGCACTGGTCACAGTTACGCTAAATTGTGAGTTATCTGCGCCCCCAGCACTGGTCACAGTTACGCTAAATTGTGAGTTATCTGCACCCCCAGCACTGGTCACAGTTACGCTAAATTGTGAGTTATCTGCACCCCCAGCACTGGTCACATGTGTTGTCTATAGATTTGTAATGGAAATTACAGCTGCACAGAAAAAAACATACTCAGTGCAAGATTTTAATTATAATATGCCAAAATATTGTTTCTACGAAAACGATATTTGCGCTCGACTTAGTAATACCAGCGCACATAAATGTTGTACGGAAGCTTTGAGCTCAGGACAGTGTGCTTCCATAGGCTTATGTCATGAACTGGTGCAGCGAAAGGGGTAAGTCGCACAGCGATGGGCAGCAGATTGTAAATATATATGAGATGAAACGCGTCAGCCCTGGTTGTTTCTGCCACTTCTTTTACCCTTTGGTTTACCCTGGCTTGCATGCCGTTATGGTTTTACTTGGCATCAATAAACTTACTTGTTTTATTGGAGCACCGTTTCGATACTTTCCTTTCGTCTTTGCCTATGAATATATACAGTACATATATATTTATGTGTTAATATGTGTATATACACATAGAAACACATAGATATATATGTATATTCATACAAATATATATTTACAGGGAACGCACAGTTCCCATAGACCTAGTATATAAAGGCACTTTTCAGTGCCGTTTTTTTTCTAACACCCCACACCCGCCAACTTTAACCCCTCATAATTTCTTTTTGCAGTTTTTTTTATTACAAAAAAAATGCTACATTTTTTTTTTAATACTAAAAAAAGAATATTCTTTATTTTGGGTCCAGTTAGGGTTATTTTGAAAACTAACCAGAGATCAGATCTATAGTTAATTTTCTGATCGCGAGCTTGTGGTAGCAATAACCAACACATTGTTATGGCTGGTTATCACGTGCCCGTAAACAGTCGAGTTTAAGGCCGCAAAATAAATTAGCACTCTGTTTGTAATCTAGCTCTCAGTTTTTTAGGAAATGAAAATTACCCAAACATCTGAGATGAGTGCTTAGTATGACGTGCTCTGCCATGTAAAGATCTCGGGTGTAATACTCTGGATCACTTTGTATTGACAGGTCACAGGACACGAAAACATTGGATTTGAGGATCTAGAAATGGGAAATATTCAAAAAGAAACCGAAGAGGTGAGTATGAGGAAATAAAATACTGTCTGTGGCCCCTCGCATCATATAGGGAATTATTTAAAGACCTCTCATGGTGTCCATAGGGAGTGTCAATAGGGGGCAAATGCACCCTGGAATTTAGCTCTTTATATCTAAGTATAGGCATCACATAATGTTAAAATAATGCACAGCTCATGTTTATAACTATCTCTGCTGCACATAATAATGCTGATCTTATTTCTTCACAACATTTTTTTGCCTCTACTAGAAATATTTCTTGTTGAAGAAATAGCAATGCACATGGGTGAGCCAATCACACAAGGCATTTATGTGCAGCCACCAATCAGCAGCTACTGAGCCTATTTAGATATACTTTTCAACAAAGAATATCAAGAAGCAAATTAGATAAACGTTGTTTAAAATTGTATGTTTTTTCTAAATCCTGAAATAAATAATTTGGGTTTTATGTCCCTTTAAGCTATTCTCCAGCAAGTAACCACAACTGTTATTTGCTCTGTCAGGAGAAACAACAAGGTCTGGTGGGAGGAGATCTCGTGATAGTACCAGGACACGCCACAAGCAAGACAATACAGGGGAAACGCACGCTGCAGGCTCTGGGTCTAGAGAAGCCTAATTTCCATTCTCTAATACTTGATTTTTCTTCAGTCAATTTTGTTGATACCGTCTGTGTCAAAGCCTTAAAAAAAGTAAGCAGAATATACTTTACTGGAAGTAAGCAGTATATACTATACTGGAATTTGTGCTAATATGTTCAATCAATCAATCAATCAATTAATTAATTAAAGGGACATGATACCCAAATGATGAAGCATTTGAAAGTGAGGCAACTTAGTTGTAAAAAGCTGACTAGAAAATGTCACCTTAACATGTATGTAAAAAAGAAAGATGTTTTACCTCAAAATGTCCTAAGTAGCCACACCTACTGTAAAGAGGCTTTAAGCAGCCAATCAGGATGTCCCTAGATTTGCAAGGGAGTGTGCATCTGGCATGTGCAGGCACAGTCATGTTATTTCCCTATTTAGTTTAAGAAATCTTACTATGAAATCTCACAAGATTTTACTGAAAAGCAAAGCATGACCTCAGCACTGCTGATGTTGATTGGCTGTTTTTGTTTTGTTTTCTTTTTCAACTTGCAGCTGGACAGCAGCTCTAACTGTTCACACAGCACTTACTCTGGTGAGCTGAAGAAAGTTTGAGGTAAAATATCTTCCTTTTGTACATAGAGATGCTCAGGTGATATTTTCGTGTCAGCTTTTTACAGTTATGCTGCATCAGTTTCAAGTAATTTTGCATATGAGTATTATATCCCTTTTATATTAGTGATTTAGCATATGAGTACTATGTCCCTTTAATTAATTAATTAATTAATTAATTAAAGGGACAGGGGACATCTTGCAATTACAAGACATATCTGTTGCTTTTCAATAACATATTAGCCAAGTTTTTTATAGAAACAAACATCCTTTTTACTGTATTTACTGCAATTGTTTTTCAATAGCCAAACTCCACCCACCCTTTGCCTTATTTGGAGGAGAAAATTAGTGACATATATGTAGCAGAGTTAGCCTTGCAGAGACAGCAGGGTGCATTTCAGGTGCTGCAAATTAGAAAAATACACATTTTCAGAGCTAAATTACACAAATGGGATCACAATAAATAATCAAAATATACTGCAAAGCTGTTTCATTATACATAAAAACATTTTATATAAAAATCTTAAGGTGTTTACCGTCCCTTTCATCCCCCCTCTCCTTTCTATGTATACATCCACTTTTCCCTTTACAATATACTTTCATTATTTATTGTGCCCCTTTTAAATGAAATTGCACCTGCTGACTTCCCAGGGCTAATACTGCTACATATCTGTCCCTAATTGACTTTACCAGATTACAATTGTAAAATTGTTTACTTACTAACTTTGTGACAGTGACTAGCCTTGTTGTCATCAGCCTAAGGCACAGATTGGTTCCACGTAAGGCAAATTGGGGGGGGGGGGGGGTGGAGTTTGGCTATTGAAAATGAATTGCAGTAGAAAGGATTTTAAAAATGTCAAGACTTGACTAATATGTTATTCTATAGCAACACAACAGAAATGTCTTATATACTGTAAAAATGTAATGTATCTATTTGCATTTTAGTTCATTTTTATATATATATTTCTCGGATGATTTACTTTGAATACTTTCTGTGCAGAGCATTGTGGTGACAAATAAAGGGTTAAATCACAATATATCAGACAGGGAACAGAGATGGTTCCCATAAGCAAATGAACAGATTAATTAACCCAAATCCCGGAATATCTAATTGTGTTTGTTTTGTAATCAGTCGCTCTCTGCAGTTTGTTCTCACTGGTTGCCCTGAACCGCTGCCAGAGAATTGTGTAACCCAGTCTGTAGCGCAGAAAAGGTGTCTGCTTGTCCTAATAGTAAAGTAGTGCGTCTATTTATTATTTTGTACTGTTTGCCAAGTGAATAACAGGTTATTCTTTGTGCGACATCACTTGGCTCCCTCCTCCATGCCAGTAAGATGCCCACTACCGCTTGTTATAATAGTATAACTGAGATTTTGTTGTAATGTTTAACAAGCAACTTTATCTCAAGGATCTTGAACAGTCCGATGGTAAAAAATAATCTTAACAGAGTGATTTGTTTTCACGAATCGAAGAGCATTTTATACTAAAAACAGAATGACTGACCAGCTCCTTAAAGGGATACTAAACTTAAATTTTGTCTTTCATGATTCAGATAGAACATGCAATTTTAAGCAACTTTCTAATTTATTCCTATTATCAATTTTTCTCCGTTATCTTGCTATCTTTATTTTAAAAGCAAGAATGTAAAGCTTAGGAGCCAGCCCATTTTTGGTTCAGCACCTGGGTTGCGCTTGCTCATTGGTGGCTAAATGTAGCCAACAATCAGCAAGCACTATCCAGGGTGCTGAACCAAAAAATGGGCTGGCTCCTTAGCTTAGATTCTTGCTTTTTAACATAGTAACATAGTAGACGAGGTTGAAAAAAGATCGAAGTCCATCAAGTTCAACCTATACAAATCTAAAATACTTACAAGCTCCAGTTAAACTTAAATAATCTCACTAAAAGGTGACCCATTTAATACTAGCAATCGTATCTATGAATTTTGTTTATAGACAGAAATGTATACAAACCATTTTTAAATGTATCTAGGGTAGTGGCATTCACTACCTCCTTTGGTAATGAGTTCCACAATTTTTTTGCTCTTACAGTGAAAAAACATTTCTGTTGCAGGAGATTAAATCTCCTTTCCTCCAAACTTAAATTGTGACCTCTTGTCACAAACAATTTTCTTGGAATAAACAGAGCTTCTGCCATCTCTGTATATGGGCCTTGAATATATTTATATAAAGTAATCATGTCACCTCTAAAGCGCATTTTTTCTAAAGAAAACAGACCCAGTTTGGCTAGCCTCTCCTCTTAGCTTAAATTCTCCAATCCCCTTATTAGCTTTGTGGCCCTTCTCTGAACTTTTTCTAGTTCTGCAATATCTTTTTTTTTTAATTGGTCCCCAGAACTGCACTCCATACTCAAGGTGAGGTCTTAGCAGGGCTTTATATAGTGACAGAATTATGCTTTCCTCCCTTGAATCAATGCCTCTTTTAATACATGATAGTATCTTATTAGATTGTGCACCCATCTTTAGCTTGTTATCTATTACTACTCCCAAATCCCTTTCCTCCTGTTTGGCTAAGTCTTGTCTCATTTAAATAATAAATTGCCTGCTTATTTTTACTTCCAAAATGTAGAACCTTGCATTTTCAAATAAAAAAAACAAGAAAACGAAGAAAAATTTATAATAGGAGTAATTAGAAAGTTGCTTAAAATTGCGGCTCTATCTGAATCTTGAAAGAAAAAAATTCGGTTTAGTATCACTTTAAACAATATGGTGCCATTATTATTATCGGTTATTTGTAGAGCACCAACAGATTCTGCAGTGCCATAAAAGTCCATCAATACGATGTACTATCTTTTATCTTTATCAGTCAGTTCTGAGCTTTATTTAGTTAAAGGGACACTCAATCAAAATTAAACTTTCATTATTCAGATAAAGCATGCATCTCTCAACCCCTGAGCTGCATGTGGAGAACTGAACTGTCCATTACTGCAATCCTGTGCTATGCCTGACTGGTTACTAATACTGACCCTTACTGCCCACCCTGATTACTCATACTGACCCTTACTGCCCACCCTGATTACTCATACTGACCCTTACTGGTCATCTGGATTACTCATACTGACCTTTATTGCTCACACTGATTACTTATACTGACCGTTACTGCTTGCCCTGATTACTCATACTTACCCTTACTGCTCACCCTCATTACTCATACTGACCCTTACTTCTCACCCTGATTACTCATACTAACCCTTACTGCTCACCCTGATTACTGATACTGACCCTTACTGCTCGAACTGATCTCATACTGACCCTTACTGCTCACCCTAATTACTCATACTGACCCTTACTTCTCACCCTGATTACTCATACTGACCCTTACTGTTCACCCTGATTACTCATACTAACCCTTACTGCTCACCCTGATTACTGATACTGACCCTTACTGCTTGCCCTGATTACTTGTACTGACCCTTACTGCTCGACCTAATTACTTATACTGACCCTTACTACTTACCCTGATTACTCATACTGACCCTTACTGCTCCCCCTGATTACTCATACTGACCCTTACTGCTCGACCTAATTACTTATACTGACCCTTACTTCTCACCCTGATTACTCATACTGACCCTTACTGTTCACCCTGATTACTCATACTAACCCTTACTGCTCACCCTGATTACTGATACTGACCCTTACTGCTCCCCCTGATTACTCATACTGACCCTTACTGCTCGACCTAATTACTTATACTGACCCTTACTTCTCGCTCTGATTACTTGTCCTGGCCATTATTGCTGATTTGGGGGTCTCTCTTTCATCTCTACCTGACATTATCTGTTTGTATCTGTGTCAGTGGAATACAATTACTGTGCCGTGTGAGTTGCACTTAGCTTGACCCAATAATTGTACAAATAGATTGTAACATCATCACTGAACTTGTTGAGTTTCTTGATGAGTACTTCCTTTTTAATGAAGAGCTAGTGAGTTATGGGGACTCCTGCCCTCTCAACTCTTTATTTTAGCTATCCTAGTGAAATACATATCAAATACATTACTACATGCAACACAATGATCCTTCTTATCCAGGGGCGTGTTAAGGCATAGGCCAACAAGGCCGGTGCCTAGAGCGACAGATTTTGGGGGGCGGCACTTGCCGTGGCTGCACTGAATATGCTGTCATTAAAAAAAAAAAATAACTTGAAAGTGCATTCTACAACCTTTTCAAGCTTTGCCAAAACCAAATATGGCTACCGGGCCCTCATCTCACACCCACCGTCGCCTCCCTGAGGCCAGACGCACCGCCCTCTTACACCTTCGTGGGATTCAGACTGAAACCAATAATAGTCCTGTCTGAGATTCACGGCTGTCCGGCTCCTGCCGCGTCATGTCTAGTTATTCGCGGCCAGTCCACCCAACTCTTCCCTCTTTGTTAGGAATGTGGCTGATGCCACCAGGTAAGCAGGAGGGACCGGGTATAACCGCAAGCGCTAGTCTGGTGTATGTATGCGCACGACACGTTAGGCTTGAGGCCTGCGCCTGTCCCCATCTGAAACCTGGACCCCCAGAACATACCATGGATGGAGGTGTAGCCAGGACAGATAGTAACGGGGATCTAAGCTTTCAATCTCTGGTCTAATGCGCAGGATAGACTAAGCATAAATTAGGGACAACGATACAGCAATAGAATAAACGAGAGATGAAGCTGAGTACACTACACCCCTACTATCCCTAGGACATTCTGTCTAAGTTACTGATTGCTTATATGTTTGCATGAACTAGAGAGAACTGAGACACTTAGATCCCCAAGTACGTGTACTACCCAGGTATAGCTCATTTGGTTATTACAAGTAAGGGAGTCCTAGGGATAGTAGAGGTGTAGTGTACTCGGCTTCATCTCTCGTTTATTCTATTGCTGTATCTCTGTCCCAAATTTATGCTTAGTCTATCCTGCGCATTAGACCAGAGATTGAAAGCTTAGATCCCCATTATTATCTGTCCTGGCTTCACCTCCATGGTGTGTTCTGTGGGGTCCAGGTTTCAGATGGAGTGTAGTTGACTTTATCTGTGTCCTTTATGCCAGATGTATTCTGCAGCTCTCTGTGCACTCTCATTATTTGGTGGAATTGGTGCTAATATTGTCAGTGACCGGTCACTTGGTTTTTGTGCATAGACTTTCTTATTAGTTTATGCATTTTGGAATGTTTGATTTATTTTGTACATTCTATGTATTGTTTGCTTTCAAGTGGTTCTGATATCAGTTTTCAGGTGTTACAGCATTTAATTCACACATGATGTGGATATTATACCTAGTCTTTCCCTTATATAAATAATTGAGCCATACACACACACACAACATGCAAGTCCTGGGGTGAACATTTTCTAAACAAAAGTCAATTATACCCTGACCAAAAAATATTATGGTTGAAAAAAAGCCTAAAACCTAGGGGGGGGGGGGGGGTGAGGGGGGGGGACCAGCAGAATTGTGTGTGCCTAGGGCAGCACAAAAAATAAATACGCCACTGTTCTTATCTCCTGCATTGTTTGCTTTGTGTTATTTCAGATTTGCAAGAACTTTGCTGAAATAGAAGTGGATGTTTACTTGGTCGGCTGCAACGGTATAAACTTATTTTTCTATTTATATAATATGACATAATAAACTGACCGCATATAATGAACAGCTGACCTGTAGTAAAGTTAGTCATCTGCATATTCTAATTCAGAAATGATGTCCCATTAATCAAAACAGCTTTGTAACAGTCCAAAGGTTTGTGTTCTGTATGTGCCACTTGATGTGTATCGGTGGCTTGGTAATGTAGAAGTGACATCATTTTGGATAATTTACACATTAAGGGCTAGATTACAAGTGGAGAGCTAATTTATTGTGCGCCTTCGCCCATTTATGAGCGCACGATAAATAACCAGCCATTACAAGTGGCTGGTTATTGATATTGCGAGCTTGCAGTAGCAATTAGCGCTCTGAAAAGTAACTAGAGATCAGATGATGAGAAATAACATTTACCCCCTTGGTCTGTGAAAAGCAGTGTTTCTCAGCCTATAGTACATGTACCTCTGGGGTACCAGGAGTATTGGCAAGGGGTACTCCAGCACTTGTCCTTTCATTATTTTTGTCCTAATGCAGCGAAGGTAAACAATAAATGTATCACAGAAATCAGTATGAGTCACATTTACCCTGAAGCACCACTAATAGGCCTGATTGTATGTCCCTGCCTGGGCTGGTCGGTCGCTGACTCATTGGGACTGACTCACCTGTACTCAGGTAAGGAAATCCTTACAATCTGACTTAGTAGTGACATCTGAAGACTGAAGTTAAGAAACTATGATACAACATGTCACAGGGAAAGTGCCACAGTGCATATTACTGTGAAAAATATCAGATTGAGATGTGCCAGATATAGGGCTACATATGCCATAGTGAAATGTTCTATACTCAAGTATGCCACAACTATATGAGCCTGAGCAGAGCTGTGTATGTGATGACGTTAGCTGCAGAATAATGATAAGGAAGGGGGAAGTGTGGCTCCAGAATATGTGTGCAGCACCGAAAAATATTAATCTACAGTTCTAGCCATAATGATATAGAGATATATCATATAAACACATAACTATATATGTATATATTCATATACATGCATGGAGGTGAAAGTTGTCACTCATTTTGCATTCTGCTGACTCCAGATAGCAGCTGTTGCTTCACCGGCTTAAGCGTGTGCAGCACCTGAAAGAATCCCTGGTGCACAACCGCACATAAAAGTACAAGAGCTAATATCCAGAGAACAGAGGCATAGAAGCGTAGTACTGAAAAAGGCAACAATCTTAGCTTGGATAATGGTGCTGATAAAACTTCACATTTATTGACAGACTCGTTTAAAACTTACAATACACCGGACATGCTGAGGAGGAGTGTAGATACAAACAGGACAGGTGCCTACGTCATCTGACGCGTTTCATGCAGTTCTGGCGCGTTTTCAAAGATAGCCTGGAGGAGGTCAATTGGTCAGCATTTATATTAATCGGTATACACCCATTCAAGTGCGTTAGCCAATCAGCTATTACGAAAGATAACACACCTACTCCAGGTTACATAGTGTAGTTCACCATTTACAAAATGATTAAAGAAACAGAAACCATTTACACATAAATTATATACAAAAGTCCTAAGGTAATAAACACATATATTACAGTGTAACAGTATTTCTTTGAATATGTACAATAGCATGTAACGATATGAACCACAGAAAGACTTCACGAATCGATATGTTATTGCCAAAACTACATTCCTTGCTTACTGTAATAGCAAAAAGTATAGTGTCACAAAGTAAATACTCTGTTATTCATCTACACTTTGCAAATAGTATATTTGGTAATCAACTGTATTAGACTGCATATAATTTAATACCCATAGTATATACCCTCTAGGTACATATAAATATAGATTCATATGGAAGAAGATAATTTATTGCTGAAAAATAGTGATCTGGCAGTGAACTGGACGAGAAGCAAAAAATAGCAAAAAGGTTAAAAAACCCAGAATGAAAAATGCATTCTTTTTTCATCAAAGGTATAGATATATATTCTAATTATTTTATTAACCTCGGTATAGATCAATATCCCATCTCAAATTGATACCACAGGGTTTCTTAGGCCTAGATTTGGAGTTTGGCGTTAGCCGTGAAAACCAGCGTTAGAGGTTGGTTTTAGGCTACGCTGGTTTTAGGCTACCGCCGGTATTTGGAGTCACTCAAAATAGGGTCTAACGCTCACTTTTCAGCCGCGACTTTTCCATACCGCAGATCCCCTTACGTAAATTGCGTATCCTATCTTTTCAATGGGATCTTTCTAACTCCGGTATTTAGAGTCATGTCTGAAGTGAGCGTTAGACATCTAACGACAAAACTCCAGCCGCAGGAAAAAAGTCAGTAGTTAAGAGCTTTCTGGGCTAACGCCGGTTTATAAAGCTCTTAACTACTGTGCTCTAAAGTACACTAACACCCATAAACTACCTATGTACCCCTAAACCGAGGCCCCCCCACATCGCCGCAACTCAATTCATTTTTTTAACCCCTAATCTGCCGACCGCCACCTACGTTATACTTATGTACCCCTAATCTGCTGCTCCTAACACCGCCGACCCCTATATTATATTTATTAACCCCTAATCTGCCCCCCACAACGTCGCCTCCACCTACCTACACTTATTAACCCCTAATCTGCCGACCGCAAAGCGCCGCCACCTACGTTATCCTTATGTACCCCTAATCTGCTGCCCCTAACACCGCCGACCCCTATATTATATTTATTAACCCCTAATCTGCCCCCCACAACGTCGCCTCCACCTGCCTACACTTATTAACCCCTAATCTGCCGACCGGAGCTCACCGCTATTCTAATAAATGTATTAACCCCTAAAGCTAAGTCTAACCCTAACACTAACACCCCCCTAACTTAAATATAATTTACATCTAACGAAATTAATTAACTCTTATTAAATAAATTATTCCTATTTAAAGATAAATACTTACCTGTAAAATAAATCCTAATATAGCTACAATATAAATTATAATTATATTATAGCTATTTTAGGATTTATATTTATTTTACAGGTAACTTTGTATTTATTTTAACCAGGTACAATAGCTATTAAATAGTTAAGAACTATTTAATAGCTACCTAGTTAAAATAATTACAAAATTACCTGTAAAATAAATCCTAACCTAAGTTACAATTAAACCTAACACTACACTATCAATAAATTAAATAAACTACCTACAATTACCTACAATTAACCTAACACTACACTATCAATAAATTAATTAAATACAATTCCTACAAATAAATACAATTAAATAAACTAGCTAAAGTACAAAAAATAAAAAAGAACTAAGTTACAAAAAATAAAAAAATATTTACAAACATAATAAAAATATTACAACAATTTTAAACTAATTACACCTACTCTAAGCCCCCTAATAAAATAACAAAGCCCCCCAAAATAAAAAAATGCCCTACCCTATTCTATATTACTAAAGTTCAAAGCTCTTTTACCTTACCAGCCCTGAACAGGGCCCTTTGCGGGGCATGCCCCAAAGAATTCAGCTCTTTTGCCTGTAAAAAAAAACCATACAATACCCCCCCCCCCCCCAACATTACAACCCACCACCCACATACCCCTAATCTAACCCAAACCCCCCTTAAATAAACCTAACACTAAGCCCCTGAAGATCTTCCTACCTTATCTTCACCCTACCAGGTTCACCGATCCGTCCTGAAGAGCTCCTCCGATGTCCTGATCCAAGCCCAAGCGGGGGGCTGAAGAGGTCCATGATCCGGCTGAAGTCTTCATCCAAGCGGGAGCTGAAGAGGTCCATGATCCGGATGAAGTCTTCATCCAAGCGGGAGCTGAAGAGGTCCATGATCCGGATGAAGTCTTCTATCAACGGCATCTTCAATCTTCTTTCTTCCGGATCCATCTTGCAGACCTCCGACGCGGAACATCCTCTTCTCCCGACGCCTACTAGCCGAATGACATTCCTTTAAGGGACGTCATCCAAGATGGCGTCCCTCGAATTCCGATTGGCTGATAGGATTCTATCAGCCAATCGGAATTAAGGTAGGAATATTCTGATTGGCTGATGGAATCAGCCAATCAGAATCAAGTTCAATCCGATTGGCTGATCCAATCAGCCAATCAGATTGAGCTTGAATTCTATTGGCTGATCGGAACAGCCAATAGAATGCGAGCTCAATCTGATTGGCTGATTGGATCAGCCAATCAGATTGAACTTGATTCTGATTGGCTGATTCCATCAGCCAATCAGACTATTACTACCTTAAAGGGACATTAAACACTTTGAGATGGTAATATAAAATGATAAATTGTATATAATAAAACAACTCTGCAATATACTTTCATTATTTATTTTGTCCTCTTTGCCTGTAATTCCATTCTGAAATTGTGAGCTTTTCAGTTCCTGTTAGAAATGGAAGTGCAGAACACTGTTAAATCCAGCACAACCATTGGCTGCACACTCTAGTGACCTATGTATAACTGTCCCTAATTGGCCACAGCAGAGAAGGTAACACAAGTTACAACATGGCAGCTCCCAGTGTTTTATAGACACTAAAACTTTACACTTATTTTGTCACATTTTAAACAACTAATGAAACTTTAAAAAAATACATCTACATGTTACTCATGGACTAATCTTTTCTTTGAATGCATCATTCTATCTAGCATGTATTTAGTGTTTAATGTCCCTTTAATTCCGATTGGCTGATAGAATCCTATCAGCCAATCGGAATTCGAGGGACGCCATCTTGGATGACGTCCCTTAAAGGAACCGTCATTCGGCTAGTAGGCGTCGGGAGAAGAGCATGTTCCGCGTCGGAGGTCTGCAAGATGGATCCGGAAGAAAGAAGATTGAAGATGCCGTTGATAGAAGACTTCATCCGGATCATGGACCTCTTCAGCTCCCGCTTGGATGAAGACTTCATCCGGATCATGGACCTCTTCAGCCCCCCGCTTGGGCTTGGATCAGGACATCGGAGGAGCTCTTCAGGACGGATCGGTGAACCTGGCAGGGTGAAGATAAGGTAGGAAGATCTTCAGGGGCTTAGTGTTAGGTTTATTTAAGGGGGGTTTGGGTTAGATTAGGGGTATGTGGGTGGTGGGTTGTAATGTTGGGGGGGGTATTGTATGTTTTTTTTTACAGGCAAAAGAGCTGAATTCTTTGGGGCATGCCCCGCAAAGGGCCCTGTTCAGGGCTGGTAAGGTAAAAGAGCTTTGAACTTTAGTAATATAGAATAGGGTAGGGCATTTTTTTATTTTGGGGGGCTTTGTTATTTTATTAGGGGGCTTAGAGTAGGTGTAATTAGTTTAAAATTGTTGTAATATTTTTATTATGTTTGTAAATATTTTTTTATTTTTTGTAACTTAGTTCTTTTTTATTTTTTGTACTTTAGCTAGTTTATTTAATTGTATTTATTTGTAGGGATTGTATTTAATTAATTTATTGATAGTGTAGTGTTAGGTTAATTGTAGGTAATTGTAGGTAGTTTATTTAATCAATTTATTGATAGTGTAGTGTTAGGTTTAATTGTAACTTAGGTTAGGATTTATTTTACAGGTAATTTTGTAATTATTTTAACTATTTTAGCTATTAAATAGTTCTTAACTATTTAATAGCTATTGTACCTGGTTAAAATAAATACAAAGTTACCTGTAAAATAAATATAAATCCTAAAATAGCTATAATATAATTATAATTTATATTGTAGCTATATTAGGATTTATTTTACAGGTAAGTATTTATCTTTAAATAGGAATAATTTATTTAATAAGAGTTAATTAATTTCGTTAGATTTAAATTATATTTAACTTAGGGGGGTGTTAGTGTTAGGGTTAGACTTAGCTTTAGGGGTTAATAAATTTATTAGAATAGCGGTGAGCTCCAGTCGGCAGATTAGGGGTTAATAATTGAAGTTAGGTGTCGGCGATGTTAGGGAGGGCAGATTAGGGGTTAATACTATTTATTATAGGGTTAGTGAGGCGGATTAGGGGTTAATAACTTTATTATAGTAGCGCTCAGGTCCGGTCGGCAGATTAGGGGTTAATAAGTGTAGGCAGGTGGAGGTGACGTTGTGGGGGGCAGATTAGGGGGTAATAAATATAATATAGGTGTCAGCGATGTTAGGGCAGCAGATTAGGGGTACATAGGGATAATGTTAGTAGCGGCGGTTTACGGAGCGGCAGATTAGGGGTTAATAATAATACACAGGGGTCAGCGATAGCGGGGGCGGCAGATTAGGGGTTAATAAGTGTAAGGTTAGGGGTGTTTAGACTCGGGGTACATGTTAGAGTGTTAGGTGCAGACGTAGGAAGTGTTTCCGCATAGCAAACAATGGGGCTGCGTTAAGAGCTGAACGCGGCTTTTTTGCAGGTGTTAGGTTTTTTTCAGCTCAAACAGCCCCATTGTTTCCTATGGGAGAATCGTGCACGAGCACGTTTTTGAGGCTGGCCGCTTGCGTAAGCAACTCTGGTATCGAGAGTTGAAGCTGCGTTAAAAATGCTCTACGCTCCTTTTTTGGAGCCTAACGCAGCCTTTATGTGGACTCTCAATACCAGAGTTATTTTTATGGTGCGGCCAGAAAAAAGCAGGCGTTAGTTTTTCGGGTCGTTACCGACAAAACTCCAAATCTAGCCGTCAGTGTTCAATTTGAAGATATATTGGACTTTCTTGTATTGATGTCTATGGGGAAAAAAATATATGTTTAAACCTAATACCCTAACATAAACCCTGAGTCTAAACACCCCTAATCTGTAGCCCCCGACATCGCTGACACCTACATTACACTTATTAACCCCTAATCTGCCGACCCAATATCGCCGCCACCTACCTACACTTATTAACCCCTAATCTGCCGCCCCCAATGTTGCCGCCGCCACTATACTAAAGTTATTAACCCCTAAACCTCTGGCCTCCCACATCACTAACACTAAATAAATATATTAACCCATAACGTAACCCTAAGTCTAACCCTAACCTACCCCTAACACCCCCTAACTTTAACATAATTAAAATAATTCTAAATAAAACTTACTATTAATAACTAAATAATTCCTATTTAAAAAGAAATACTTACTTACCTGTAAAATAAACCCTAAGCTAGCTACAATATAACTAATAGTTACATTGTAGTTAGCTTAGGTGTTATTTTTATTTCACATGTAAGTTTGTATTTATTTTAATTAGGTAGACTAGTAAGTAAATAGTTATTAACTATTTAATAACTACCTAGTTAAAATAAATACAAACTTACCTGTAAAATAAAACCTAACCTGAGTTACATTAACACCTAGCATAAATTAAATAAATTAAATTAACAAAATACAATTATCGAAATTACAAAAAAACCCCACTAAATTACACAAAATAAAAAAAGAAATTATCAAAAATAAAAACGAATTACTCCTAATCTTATAGCCCTATCAAAATAAAAAAGCCCCCCCAAAATAAAAAAAAACCCTAGATGGACCCGCTCCGCGCCGGATGGGTGAAGATAGAAGATGCCGTCTGGATGAAGACTTCTGCCGCTTGGATGAAGACTTCTGCCGGCTTCGATGAGGACTTCTGCCACCTGGATGAGGATGGATGTCCGGTCTTCAAAAACTGTAAGTGGATCGTCGGGGGTTAATGTTAGGTTTTTTTAAGGGTTTATTGGGTGGGTTTTATTTTTAGCTTAGGGTTTTGGGCAATGTAAAACAGCTAAATGCCCTTTTAAGGGCAATGCCCATCCAAATGCCCTTTTCAGGGCAATGGGGAGCTTAGGTTTATTTAGATAGGGTTTTATTTGGGGGGTTGGTTGTGTGGGTGGTGGGTTTTACTGTTGGGGGGTTGTTTGTATTTTTTTTTACAGGTAAAAGAGCTGATTTCTTTGGGGCAATGCCCAGCAAAAGGCACTTTTAAGGGCCATTGGCAGTTTAGTGTAGGCTAGGGTTTTTTTTTTATTTTGGGGGGCTTTTTTATTTTGATAGGGCTATTAGATTAGGAGTAATTCATTTTTATTTTTGATAAAAAAAAAATTATTTTGTGTAATTTAATGTTTATTTTTTTTGTAATTTAGATAATTGTATTTTGTTAATTTAATTTATTGTAATGTTAGGTATTAGAGTAACTCAGGTTAGGTTTTATTTTACAGGTAAGTTTGTATTTATTTTAACTAGGTAGTTAGTAAATAGTTAATAACTATTTACTAACTAGTCTACCTAATTAAAATAAATACAAACTTACCTGTGAAATAAAAATAACACCTAAGCTAACTACAATGTAACTATTAGTTATATTGTAGCTAGCTTAGGGTTTATTTTACAGGTAAGTTTGTATTTAGTTTTAAATAGGAATTATTTAGGTAATGATAGTAGGTTTTATTTAGATTTATGTTAATTATATTTAAGTTAGGGGGTGTTAGGGTTAGGGTTACGTTAGGGTTAGGTTTAGGGATTAATAGGTTTATTATAGCGGCGGAGTGGGCGGATGGCAGATTAGAGGTTTATTATATTTAAATAGTGTTTTGATGCGGGAGGGTGGCGGTTTAGGGGTTAATATTTTTATTATAGTGACGACAATGTAGGGGAGCGGCGGAATAGAGGTTAATACATTTTTTAAGTGGTGGCGATGTCCAGAGCGGCAGATTAGGGGTTAATAATTGTATTTTATTATTTGCGATGTGGTAGGGCCTCGGTTTAGGGGTTAATAGGTAGTTTATGGGTGTTAGTGTACTTTGTAGCAGTTTAGTTATGAGTTTTATGCTACAGCTTTGTAGCGTAAAACCCATAACTATTGACTTTAGATGGCGGTACAGATCTTGTCATTTTAGGCTGTACCGCTCACTTTTTGGCCTTCCCGCAAAACTCGTAATACCGGCGCTATGAAAGTCCCATTGAAAAAGGACTTTTTTAAAAGTGCGGTACTGATGTTGCGTCACGGCCAAAAAAGTGTGCGGTACAGCTACAGTGGGGAAAAAAAGTATTTAGTCAGCCACCAATTGTGCAAGTTCTCCTACTTAAGAAGATGAGAGAGGCCTGTAATTGTCATCATAGGTATACCTCAACTATGAGAGACAAAATGTGGAAACAAATCCAGACAATCACATTGTCTGATTTGGAAAGAATTTATTTGCAAATTATGGTGGAAAATAAGTATTTGGTCAATATCAAAAGTTCATCTCAATACTTTGTTATATATCCTTTGTTGGCAATGACAGAGGTCAAACGTTTTCTGTAAGTCTTCACAAGGTTGTCACACACTGTTGCTGGTATGTTGGCCCATTCCTGCATGCAGATCTCCTATAGAGCAGTGGTGTTTTGGGGCTGTCGCTGGGCAACACAGACTTTCAACTCCCTCCAAAGGTTTTCTATGGGGTTGAGATCTGGAGACTGGCTAGGCCACTCCAGGACCTTGAAATGCTTCTTACGAAGCCACTCTTTCGTTGCCCGGGTGGTGTGTTTGGGATCATTGTCATGCTGAAAGACCCAGCCACGTTTCATCTTCAATGCCCTTGCTGATGGAAGGAGGTTTGCACTCAAAATCTCACGATACATGGCCCCATTCATTCTTTCATGTACACGGATCAGTCGTCCTGTTCCCTTTGCAGAGAAACAGCCCCAAAGCATGATGTTGCCACCCCCTTGCTTCACAGTAGGTATGGTGTTCTCTCTCCTCAAAACACGACAAGTTGTGTTTCTACCAAACTGTTCTACTTTGGTTTCATCTGACCATATGACATTCTCCCAATCCGCTTCTGGATCATCCAAATGCTCTCTAGCATACTTCAGACGGCTTGAGCAGGGGGACACCAGACGTGATCTGCAGGATCTGAGTCCCTGGCGGCATAGTGTGTTACTGATGGTAGCCTTTGTTACGTTGGTCCCAGCTCTCTGCAGGTCATTCACTAGGTCCCCCGTGTGGTTCTGGGATGTTTGCTCACCGTTCTTGTGATCATTTTGACCCCACAGGTGAGATCTTGCGTAGAGCCCCAGATCGAGGGAGATTATCAGTGGTCTTGAATGTCTTCCATTTTCTAATTATTGCTCCCACAGTTGATTTCTTCACACCAAGCAGCTTGCCTATTGCAGATTTAGTCTTCCCAGCCTGGTGCAGGTCTACCATTTTGTTTCTGGTGTCCTTCGACAGCTCTTTGGTCTTCACCATAGTGGAGTTTGGAGTGTGACTGTTTGAGGTTGTGGACAGGTGTATTTTATACTGATAACAAGTTCAAACAGGTGCCATTTAATACAGGTAATGAGTGGAGGACAGAGGAGCCTCTTAAAGAAGAAGATACAGGTCTGTGAGAGCCAGAAATCTTGCTTGTTTGTAGGTGACCAAATACTTATTTTCCACCATAATTTGCAAATAAATTCTTTCCAAATCAGACAATGTGATTGTCTGGATTTGTTTCCACATTTTGGGCTCCATGTACTAAGCAGTCAGCGAGCTACCCGCAACAAATCTCGCGTCAAAACTCGCAAACTGATATGTACAAAGTCGTCAACTATGTTCAAACTCGCATCTTTAAAATTGCGAGCGTACTTATCCGCCAAACCTCGCTACCTCTCCATTTTTCACTGTAATTAGACACATTTGACCACCAACTCGCCAAAAACGAATGTACTAAAAAATCTATTTGTCCGCTCGCTACAATTTCCGCTCCCACCTCGTTATTTTTGCCTCGCCACCTTTTAGGTGGCGGGCAAGGTACAAAACAATAGGAAAGTCAATCTAGACGCCAGTCTAGACATATATAAAAGGCAGTAATATCAGCATTGTACAGCATAACTGGCGTCTAATTTGTCTCTCATTTCCATGTACATAAATTGCGCCAAATTTGTCGACTGTAATTAAAGAGTAATCTATATTTTAAATTTGTATTGTATAGTTGTCAATCTTTATAATTATTTTTATATTAATATTTATATATTATCAGATCCAGATGAAGCCATATCCAAATTGTAAATAAATATTACAAAAATAACGCTCTGTTATCACTCTTCAAAAAATTTAGAACAATAATAAAGTTGTTTAGATAAGTTGAACTTTTATAGGAGCAAAATTCTATTCCCGCGACTACTATGATGTTCGTGACACCTTGCATGTCACGTGTTAATAATTGGCCAGACAATTCAACTGAAAGTTAAAAGTACATCAGCTTAGTCGCGGCGAGCGAGACGTCAAATTTATCAATAATCCGCCACTGCTCGCGGCGGGCTAGACTTGTCTATTTATTGGGGGATTATTAGTACATAGTGACAGCGGACACCATTTCACCCGCGGCGAGTAACGGCGAGTTTATCCGCGTCTAAAATGACGGATGAATTGACGGCTTAGTACATGGAGCCCTTTGTCTCTCATAGTTGAGGTATACCTATGATGAAAATTACAGGCCTCTCTCATCTTCTTAAGTGGGAGAACTTGCACAATTGGTGGCTGACTAAATACTTTTTTTCCCCACTGTATACCGACAGGACTTAATAGCGGCGTTAGGGAAAAAGCATCATTATGGGCCATAACGATGCTTTTTCACTCATAACGCCAAACTCGTAATCTGGCTGTGAAATTGTAAAGCTTTTTTGCCTTCCTCATGTCTGACAAAATGTTTTGCTACAGGGGTCTTAGGGGCATCTTTTTCTATAGACAAAAGATGTTCTCTGACCCTATCTTTCAGGTTGCGACTAGTGCAGCCTGTGTATTGCTTTTTACAAACTTTGCAAGTGATCAAATATATCACATATTTAGAACAGCAATTTAATCTGTATTTTAAGGTATAGTTTTCTCTTTAAGCTGTTGAAACAAAACTATCACCTACAAATGAATAGGGACAAGTCATACAGGTATGTATCCCACATTTAAAGGGACATTAAACACCTGAAGATATTAATATACATTGTTTAATTACTTGCAGTAAAACAACTTTGCAATATTCTTTAATTATTTATTTTGTTCTCCTTTCCTGTAATTCAATTCTGAATATTGTGAGCTTTCCAATTCATTTTAAACATGGAAGTGCAGACACAGCTGTATTCCACACAGTCATTGGTGGCACAATTTAGTAAGCCATTCATAACTATTCCTGATTGGCCTCAGCAAAAAAGGTAACCTAAGTTAAAATATGGCGGCACCCACTGGTTTATGGACATTCATTTTACCCTTATTTTTTCAATATTTAAACAACTAACATCATTTTTAAAAATACATGTACAAATTATTCTCAGGCTAATCTTTGCTTTGAATACATTATTCAAGCAATTATATATTTAGTGTTTATTTATTTATTTATTTATTTATTTATAACCAACAAGTGGTATTGTAGGAAAAAAGAACGTAACAACAAAAACACCCCGCAGGGTGCAGTAACACGAAATACAATTGGTAAAATTGTGAGATACCACAGCATACATCAATGCACATTACCCAGTACTATATCATTTTATAATGAGCATGTTTGTATTCGGATCTATACAACACTCTTATCATTTGCATTAAATACTCTTCTACAAAATAAATGCCTTATTAATACCACAATGTTGGGATTTTTTATCATTATTTGAAATCACTCTTAACCAGCCTACCAAAAAAACAAACCAAAAAAGAAACAAGACAAGACAAAACAAAGAAAAAAAAAAAAAAAAGGGAATGGATAAATAAGATAAACTAAATGCCATGGAGCTCCCTTCCTCAGTCCTATCTGCTGTTACCGCCACCTATAGCTCTATCTGAGCACTATCCAATCAGCAGGAAAGTCTCCTAATAAGACCAAATCCATTAAACTTTCTGAGCTCAAGAAGGGAAAAAGAATAGCTTTTTGGGTACCAATTGGGTATGATTTTTTTTTTTTTTTTTTAAATATTTATTTATATCAAAGACATAGGAATTTACTACAATAACAATTGTTATCCCATTTAACCAGTAGGTGTCACATTATATCAGGTGAGCAACGAAAAAGAGAATACAAACATAGTTAATTAACAACAGTGAATGCAAATATACAAATGGATAAATAAGTGGGTAAATATTTAAAAGGCCCGTACATCAATTCAAGTCATTCCAAAATCTTTAAGTCGGGCATATACATGCATAAAAAAAAGTGCATATAGTGAACACCTAACTTTTATCAGTGGGTTATTTCCTACATCTTTGTTGTTTTCTTCTATATCACCCCCCCCCCCCCCCACAAACAGCTGCAACCATTGGACAATTAGACAAAACCAGACAAATAAAAGCAAAATAAAACAATGCAAACCAAAACAATGCAAAACAAAACAATGCAAAACAAAACAGTGTAAAACAAGACAATGCAAAGAAAAAGAAAAAACAATGCAAAACAAAATTAAAAACAAAACAAGACATGACAAAAAGAAAAAGGGAAAAAAAAAAAAAAAAAGGGAACCTGAATTTCTCCTCCCCTCTCTCCCCCCCCTCCTCCCCCGACAGATACTCAGTCACTGGTCTCCGCCCATTCTACGGGAAAATGGCCTGCTAATATGTTCATCTGGACGAATTCCAGATTTCTAAATGGCTTAATAAGCTTTTTTTGCTGTAAGAGAGGTAGAGATCTAACAAAAATCTCCCATTTTTTAAAAAATCCCGCTACATGTTTTTCTTGTGGGTATGGTACATTAAACTGCTCTGTTATGAGTTGGCCACTCAATGCCTTTTTAAATTGCGCCATTGTAGGTGCAACGGATGCTTTCCATGTTTTAAAAATTAGATTACGTGCTGTTAGTATAATGGTATTTATTAGGTTATAGTTCTTAACTCTACCCTGAAATTTGACCAGAAAGAAAACTTCTATTGGGGTTATTTTATTATCCAATTTCAGGACCCTCATCATCCAAAATATAATTTGCCCCCAGTATTGCCTTACTTTGGGGCAGCTCCATAAACAGTGGAAGATATCAGCCTCTGAAGATAGACATCTAGAGCAGGTAACTCTTGTTCTTTACCATTTAGATAAAACCTTAGGGGTAAGGTACCTCTGCAACCCAGTCTTCATCTGTGATTCCCTCCATGATGTCGGGACCCAGCCCTGTTGGATTATTTTAAAGCTCCCCACAATGGTCTGCTCATTTATATCCGGAAAATAACTACTCCACCTGACTACCATCTCACTCACTTGTAGCTTGGAAACTTTCTGATTTAAAAGTAGGTACAAAGGGGAAACTGCGTATATGCCTGCCGCATAAGTGGAGATCAAAGCCTGCAGGTCGCCCATGGACCAATTATTTCCATATTTCCTACAAAGTTCCTGAAGAAAGTGTCTAACTTGGAGGTAGGCGTAGAACTCGCGCGCACCAAGGTCAAATCTCGTTGCAATTTCTTGAAATAGTAATGAGTGACCCCCTATATCTCGTATTTGCCCCACTGTTTGGAGGCCTTTAGACTCCCACTCCTTAAATATCTGATTAGAGAGACCTGGACCAAACTCAGGGTTACCAGCAATAGGTAGGTATCGGGAAACGTAGGGCGAATTACCTGCTTCAACGCATAGTTTTTGCCAGGCCCCGATGATATTCTTAAAAGTACCTAGGTAGAATATATTAGATGGAATTGAGGTAAATGGACAGTGTAATAGAGCCTTCAGCTGGAAGGGGGCCACAATCTTAGATTCCCAGGTAAACGAGGTAATTTGTCCCTTCCCCGTTAACCAATCCAATGCAAATCTAGCTATGATGACCAAGTTATATATTTGAATGTTGGGAAGCGCCAAACCGGCTGATACCTTAGAATTCATTAGCCTATGCGAGGCGATCCGCGGTCTCTTGCCATTCCACAAGAACTTGGAGCAGGCCTTATTATATATAGTGATATCTTTCTTATGCAAAAACCAAGGGATATTCTGCAGAATGTATAGAAGTTTTGGAAAGATAACTGATTTAATTAGGGTCACTCTAGCAGATAGGGATATTGGAAGCATGGTCCATTCCTCCAGCTTTTTCTTACAAGCCTCTATCACAGACCTATGATTTAACCTATACCAGTCCTCCGAGTTACTGGATAGTCTTAGTCCAAGATATGTAATCTGGGAGACTTCTTGAAAAGGGTGGATAATATCCAGTGCGGGTTTCTTATATAGCCACATTAATTCTGATTTAGACATATTGATCTTAAATCCGGAGATTTCTCCAAATTCTTGAGTGATACTCTGTAAGATGGGCAGGGAGACCTCAAGGTTAGACAGAAATACTAGGAAGTCGTCCGCGTAGAGTAAAAGGACCAGCTTCTCCCCAGCAAGGGAGATCCCATCCAGTTCTTGCCGTAATCTAATTGCCAATGGTTCAACACTAAGGTTGAACAGGAAGGGGGAAAGTGGGCAGCCCTGTCTAGTCCCTCTAAATAGGTCAAAACTTTGGGTAGATACATTATTAATAATCACCACGGAAGAGGGTGCGCTATAAATTAAGCGTATATAGTTGTTAAATGAACCCGTAAAGCCGAATTGATCTAGCGTGGAGAATAAATGATCCCAACTTACCCTATCAAAGGCCTTCTCCGCATCGACCGTTAAGATGGCCTTATCTATATTCTCATGGAGTACCGTAGCCTTATGTTTATTCCAGTAAAACTCAATCAGGATTAATAATTTCCTCATATTCCTTACGGGGTTATGGCCGGGCATAAAACCCGATTGATTCTCATGAACTAAGTCACCCATATGGGGTTTCAAACGTGCCGAAACAATTGCTGCAAGCAGCTTATAATCGGTGTTTAAGACCGAGATAGGCCTGAAAGAGCTTGGCAGCTCGGGATCCTTGCCCTTTTTCGGAATCAATGAGATATTTGCTGCTGTAAAAGATGCAGAACATTTCGTATTGTCAGAAAAATAGAAATTAAATAGTCTAATTAGTATAGGCATTATCTCAATTTGTAGAATTATATAGTATTCAATAGGGAGCGCATCTGGTCCAGCAGCTTTATTGGATTTCGCATTCTTAATTGCCCACAATATCTCCTCCCCGGTAATAGGCGCATTAATGGCATCTCTGGCCTCCATAGATAAACGTGGTACTTTAATCTTACCCCAGAAAGTTTCTTTTTTTTCAGGTTTAATTGACTCTTGCCTATATAGATCCTTAAAAAACTCAAAAAATACCTTTTCTATATCAGCATGGTTCGTGTATCTCCTATTTCCTTGCTTAATAGAAGCTATTACATGTCTGGGCGAGGATTTAACCAATCTGGCTAGGAACTTGGCCGATCTGCCTGTAAAACCTCCATATTTTGCTTTCAATCTAAGTTCTTCCTGGGCATTAATCTGTTTCATGTGGGTATCTCGCAGTGCCTTAGCTGAAATGTATGCTTCCCAGTGTTCTCTAGTATGTCTATGAATATACGCTCGGTATGAGTTCTTAACATGATTGGCTAACTGCCTGGACACTAAGCTGCAGCTTTTTGTCCAATAGCGTGAGAAGGATTTAATCTCACCACGCAAGACGGCCTTAGAGGCCTCCCAGAATGTCTCGATTTTGTCTATATAGTCCCAATTGTTATTACAGTATTCTGCCCACTTTAAACGTAGATGATTCTGAAACTTGACATTATTGGACAGATATCTGGGAAAATAAATATGATTCTTGCTGAGATGTTTTTGACCCGAAACTAATTTCAGCGCTATAACCGCATGGTCTGAAATGACTATGTCATCGATTCTTGTAACCCAATTTCGGACCAATAGTGCCTCGGAGACTAGAAAGTAGTCAAGCCGAGAAAAGGAACGTTGGGCCTGGGAGACACATGTATAGGCACGGACATCCGGGTTTTGTACCTGCCACAAATCAACCACGCCTAGATGGGAACACAATTTCTGGAAAATCCTCACTTTCCTGCCTCTACTATCTAATATCCTTTTCTTAGAATTATCGAGGATGGGATCAGCTAGTAGGTTAAAGTCTCCCGCAATGATTAAATTTAACTCTATGAATCTGTGTAGTTTCACGGTGAGAGCTGCCCAGAATTTGTGGTCGATTTGATTGGGTCCATATATATTACAAAGTATATATCTAATATTCCTGACTTCCACTTCCAATATTAAAAATCTGCCCTCGGGGTCAGATTCAATATTGATTATTTGATATTCTAAATTCCGATTTAATAGAATTGCGACCCCCCGCTTCCTTGAGGTAAATGGGGCTGCCACCACTTCTCCCACCCACTTAGCTTTAAGTTTGGGTATTTCAATGGCATTTAGATGTAGTTCTTCAAGAAAAACTGTGTCTGGATTAAATTTCCCCAAATATTTTATTATAGCTTTTCTTTTAATAGGTGAATTAATACCGCCTATATTCCAAGATAGTAAGTTAAGGTTAATAGCACTACTCATCTAAATCCCTAGCCAGCGGGAGAAGGTGGCTCGAAATAATATCATTTCTATAGGGAATCGCAATACCCCATCTCGAAGAGTAACGTATCTAAAGGAAGGGGGGAAGAGGAGAAGAGTAAAGGGAGGAGAGAAAAAGAAGAACAGGCACACAGAAGGAAAAAAAAAAAAAAAAACAGGAGCCCCACAAACCCAACACCCCCCCTCCCAGCCTACCCACCGTTACCATCCCTACTACAAAGCCAATCGGGAGATGCAACTGCATATTTAACAGGTGCATATCTCTTAAAAACCTATATTCTATTTTAATCGCTTGAAGCATCTATCTACTAGAGCTATATAGCTCTTCATGGTACCCCGGCTTCCCTGCAGAAGTTCTCTGCCTCCATAACATTATTAAGTGTGTGTGTGGCACCATCTTTCAAAACTATTAGCTTTGCCGGGTATATCAACCTTATATTATAGTTGTCTCTCTGCAGTCTCCCATAGAAAAAAGACATATCTCTTCTCTTAGTTAGTGTCTCTGAAGAGAAATCTTGAAACATAAGTAGTTTATGAGGGCCTAGAGAGAGAGAACCACATTTCCTGTAATGTTTGAGATATAATAGTTTGTCTTGAAAGTTCATAAATTTGAAGATTACTGGCCTGGGTCTTGCAGCCTCATTGTGATCCCGTCGTTGGCCTATCCTATGAACCCTTTCAATCTGAAAGGGAGCGGCAGGAACTGGAATCTACAAGGCTTGTGGAAGTGTGGTAGTGACAAAATTCATTAAATCTTGATATTCTGGAGATTCAGGTAGACCAATCACTTTAAGATTATTACGTCTCGAGCGATCCTCAAGATCCTCGATCTTGGCTTGCATGGAGGCAATAATCTTATTGTGATTATCCAGAATTGGATCCACTACATTGAGTCTGTCTTCCAGATCCGAGAGTCTAGTCTCCATTTCGTCTAGTCTTGATGAAAACTGTCTAACCTCTAAGGTGAGACCAGATATCTCGTTTCTGATCTCCTGTTTAATCATGTCAAATTGTGGTGTCAGGATTTTTGCCACTTCAGTTGCAAATTCTGTTAGGTTAATAGGAGGCGGGCTGGAAATACTTTTGTCTAGGGGGGAAGCAATACTGGAGTCCAGGTTCCTACCGCTCCCCTTTTTTTCCTTAGCTTTGGGAGGCATATTGGAAGGAGAACTCTTTTGATACGTATATTTGTCCATGAACAGGATGTATGCTTATTTAAACTTACTCCCTCCACTCACTATATAGCTTATGCAGATGTGGGGAATCAATCAAGGGCGATTCTAGTTTCCTAAGTGTAATATTTGACTCAGCGCAAGTTATGGCAATCTCTAATTCCACACCAAAGTTAGTTAAGGTGTAACGATAAGTTTTGTGGCTCCGCCCTTTGAGACTATTTAAGTGTTTTCTAATTATATACTAGTCCAGTAAAAAAATTGCTACCAACGGTGGTTTATGTATATATCTCTTTACTAGTCACCATGTGTGTGTGTGGTAAATAACCCCAATGTCCTTAAATTTAATACTGCTTGTTTGGGAGAAGGCTTAACAGAACAGTTAATATTTTAATCTTAATAAAATATGTGAGTTAATGGTGCCTAGATCATAAATGGGGAAAAAAAAAAAAAAAATTTTAAGTGCAAATTTTTTGTATAAAGCCAGGTGTGTAACTCTACCTGGTCTAAGGTGCTATAGTGCTCTGAAAAACTTCAAGTGCTATCGTTTATAGCAAACAGGGTGTAATGCTACTAACTCTAAAAAGCTATAGTGCTTTAACTTCAGGTGTCAAAAAAAAAAAAAAAAAAAAAAGCCTAGTTTCAGGGGCGAGATACCATATATATTGTAAAGTGAACATTTAAGTTGTATGCCCCTAATCTTTAAATTGTGCTAAGGAGAAGCCCAAACATAACATGCATCACAAATAGTACAGATATATTCATGTATTGATTGCTGAGCGGGATAATTGTGTATTAAGGCTATGGCTCTCTGTCAATAGATCCAAGGTTATTAGTATAGTGGAATTATCTAGCAAGAAAAAGAAAAACCAATGATCATTATATAGACACACAGATTATCTAAGAAAACCCTTATAGCTGTAAAACTCCCCACAATAATATACTCAGAGGGGGTTACACACTTCTATAGGGACCTGTATGCGGTAAAGTTTTTCCTCTCTTTTTTTTCTTTTTCTTTTCTGATAAGTGGGACTCCCTACAAAGTCTAATTCAGCTTAGAGTAAGACCCAGTCAGGCACAGCAGCAGAACTTAAAAAGATTCGCCTGTACCAGGTCTATGTTTACCTCCCTATACTAACTATACCTTCAGAAGAGCCCGGTGTTAAATTCCCTTAAATCGCCTAAAATTACCTTAAGGAGAAAGAGGAAACCAAAAAAAGAAAAAAGAACGCAAAAACACAAATACAATACAGAAATATCTAATAATGCAACTACACAGTTAGAGTATAACCCTCAGGCAGCAAGCTGCTATCTTAATTTGGCAGAACTGCAACAAGGGTAAGATAGATATATATGTCTAAAAAACTCAGAGGTTATAAAGATCTTTTTGCCCCCAGTCTTTATGCCAGACCCATTGTATGCAGAGGTCAATTAGGATAGCACAACCAACTGTAGGACTGGCACAGAACGTCCCATAACACAGCAGGGCAGGTAGCAACGGTCATATACTTCCTTCAATCAGATTATAATAAACGATACTGGCAGTTCAATGCTACAGGTGCCCTGTTCCTGCGGGAGCTCTATGCTACGTGCATAGCCCAATATAACTGACTATGGACACCCGCAGCTTACAGGACTTTCAAATCCCTCTACTAGTCTGTTGCTCCCAGCTAGCTCTGCCCAGACACTCCAGAGTACAGTACCTGCTGAGCGATAACCATGAGATTCAGCGTTGATCCTGTGCTCAATGCTTTACCCGTCTGCAAGCAAAGATCTTCAAACGGGCGTCTGAGCTGTAAGCTGAAACCACTCCACGGGAAAGAAGTCCGGCGGCCCAGCGGGACCAATAGATAGTGGAATCAAGCCGCCCTATATGCCTTCCATTTAATCATGTGTGGTTTGAGATCAGGACCAAAGACGCCCTCCACAGGCATGCAGCGGCACCACACGTACCTCCGAGATCCTCAGGAGACAGGAGAGACCGCTGCTTGCGATCAGGACCAAAGACGCCCTCCACAGGCATGCAGCGGCACCACATGCACCTCCGAAATCCTCAGGAGACAGGAGAGACCGTTGCTTGAGATATTAGCCCGACCAGGCGGGCTAAAAAGGTATGGCTTATTTTTCTTTTCCCAGTGTCGCCTGCCGCACCTTCAAAACAGCCAGCGGAACGGACTGCAGCCGTGAGGAGTAAAAGCCCAACCAGGTAGACTTGGCCACAAATGCCGCTTCCCAGTGCAGATCGTTAACACCTAGACAGCGGTGAAACCCGTGTACTGCCGTTAGGGTTTTCTCAGTATTCCTTCTATCGCTCAACCAGGTAAGCCAAGGAATCGTATCGGCGTTCTGTGTGCTCTATGCTCATAACCACAGAGCCGGTGTCTGAGGAGATTCCCGGGTAAGCAGGGAGGGTGTGCGTCTTGTATGTAACAGTTCAGCTGTCTGTGAGGGGTTTTTGCCCAAATTAAAAGAGGTAGTCCATAGCGTTCTGATAGAGATCAATACAGCCGAGCTAGATGGGACAGGAAGAGCCAGCAAACTTTAAGTGAGTGTCCATCGGCTGGGTACTAATACACCTGTCGGCTTTAACAGAAATGGCGTGCACCAGCTATCGTGCACCAATAAGCTGAATGAATAAACTTCCTATGCAGGATCGAAATCCAAACTCCCAAGCCTGCAACCGGCCAAGGGAAAAAAAGCATGGGCTGGTGGTGGAATAGGCCTCACGTAGAGGCGCAGAGCTTTTTCCAGGTACACCTGCAGCTACCTGCAGTCACCTGTGAGCCCCGCCTCCAGCAGGAAGTCGTAATCTTGGTGCTGCTTACTTCTCATGGTGACATTTTCAAATGCACAAGAGTCCGGGTATGAATTAATTATGGGTAGCCAACCAAGTAAGAATTGTTTAATTTTTTTCTCTTTCAAGAACCTAGTATGATAAGATTTGAAAATAATCTGATTTTGGATTTCTTGGGGGACAAATTTAAATGAGGGGGCCCGCTTTGCCTTCCAGTTTTTAGCTATTAAATGTCTTACTAATAGGATTATAATATTTAGTATAGTCAGTCCTAGAGTATGACCAAGATCTGGGTATTTAACAAGAATATATTCTCTAGCTCTAAGGCAATATTTAATTGATACAGCTTATTAAACCAAAAAGCCACCTTCTTCCAAAGCTGTAAGATCTTTGGGAAATACCAGTACATATGCACCAGATCTGCTGCCCCCGATGAACAACGTGGGCACACCATACTTAGCTGGGGAGAAAATCTTGTGAGCCTAGCTGGGGTTAGATAAAAATTATTTATAAGTTTAAAATGGGCTTCCCTCCAACTCATCGGAATCTGATATTTACTTATCATAGTACAGCTTGCTGTGATTTTATCCGTGTTTATATCTGCCAAATAAGGTAACCAAGACTCACAGGTCTTATTCAATAAAAATAAACTTTGTTTGACAAGCATTATATCATACATCAAAGATATGGATGTATTCCCAGCTCTGAAGATTTTCATCCAACTCTTAACCTCGGCCTACTCTCCTTCCCTGCTAACATCCCAATTCCATTCCTGTATATAGTGTCTTATTTGTAAATACGCATAAAAATTATTACAATGAAGACCAAATTTATGCCTAAGATTCTCAAACGTCAATAAAAACCCCTCAGCTGAGAAAAGCTGTTGGATAACTATGAGACCCTTTTCAGCCCAGGTCTGAAATACTAACTGGTGTAACCCTGGAGAAAAATGTACGTTACCCCTTATTGGCAAAAACTCTGAAAAAGAAAAGTCAATTTCTAATATAGTACACAACTTCTGCCAACCTATAACTACATTCCTTAATGACACAAGACCAGAAATATTTACTGGAAGTTTCTTGACTGGACAATGTAAGATGGCTTTTAAAGAAAAAGGGTATGACAGATGACTTTCCAAATCAATGGTAGAAAAAATATTAGCACCCGACAACCAATCGACAGCGATCCTTGCCAACTTAGTAATATTATATAAATAAATATTAGGTAAGGCCAGACCTGCCATTCTACAGGGTTGCATCAATTTTTCCAATGAAATACGTGGTTTCTTATTTTTCCATATACATTTTGAAAAAGACTTATAGATAGCTCTAATATCACCTTTAGGGATCAAAAGAGGAAGATTTTGAAGAAGATATAACAAGCGTGGAAAAACAATTGTTTTAATTACATTCACCCTTGCCGTTATCGATAACGGGAGCTGCACCCACACTTCCAGGTCAGATTTAACTTTCTCAATAAGAGGGGCAAAATTAATCTGATACCAGGTTTTAGGGTTAGAATTAAGAAATATACCCAAATACTTCAATGTAACTACTTCTTTAAAAGGTAGCTTTTGTAGACTATACCCTGACCTTTTTATCCACATCAGTTCACTCTTTTCACAATTAATTTTATAACCTGAAAAAGAACTATATGTCTCCAGGCATGTTAGGACAATTGGGATTTCTTGAGATGTATTCTCCACACATATCAACAGATCATCTGAATATAAAAGAGTTTTAAGATTGTGCATCCCCAGCCCGATCCCCTTGATAGAGTTTCGGAGCCAGATTGCCAGTGGTTCAATAGCCATATTAAAAAGTAGGGGAGATAGTGGACACCCCTGTCTAGTTCCCCTACCGAGATTAATCTGAGGAGAAAGAGCCCCATTAATTTTGGGTGTTTATATAAATTCTGAATAAATTGAGAAAACTTATCTTTAAATCCCAATTCTACTAGTACTCTAAAAAGATGTTTCCAGACAATAGAGTCAAAAGCTTTCTCAGCATCCAATGTAATAATAGCTGAATCAACTCTACTATAACTCGGGTTTTTCTCAGAATTCCACACAAGATCCAGGTAATTGATTACCTTCCGGATGTTCTTAGATGAATTTCTTGTCTTCATAAAACCTACCTGATCTGTATGTATGAGTTTATTAAGACATTTAGACAATCACTCTGAAATAATTGCCGCCAGGATTTTATAATCGGCATTTAATACTGACATTGGTCTATAAGAAGCCAGTTCCTCCCTATGTTTATCCTTTTTCAAAATCAGTGAAATATTTGCTGCTGAGAAAAATCTAGACGGGACCATATTCATACTATAATAACTATTAAACAATTTTTCTAGTGTGTATTTAATATCATCCGCTAATATTTTCAGAAATTCTGCCGGAAGACCGTCAGGGCCCGCTGCTTTATTTAGTTTAGCCTTATCTATGCCCTTGAGAATCTCATCAACTGTAATTGGACTATTTAACGCCACCAATTCTGTTTCAGATACCTTCGGCATCTCAATGCCGGCCCAAAAATTTTCCTGTTTTATCACATTAATATCTGGGGTTGTATAAAGCTCCTGATAATAATTATAAAACACTTTACTCATATCTTCCATTTCTGTATATCTATGCTTTCCATCACGAATAGCAAGAATAAAGTTCCTTCTCTTTCTATTTTGTACCAGTCTTGCAAGATATTTCGCCGAGGTACCATGAATGTCACTATAAAGAAGACTAGTCTTTAACTCTTCTTCTTGTGATTTGTTTTTCAAGAAGATATCTCGCTCTTGCCTAGCTTTAATGTAATTATCCCAGTTGATGTCCCCATGCTCTACAACAAACTTTCTATAAGTATTTTTTACCTGATTAGACAGTTGTACTTCCCGGGCATTCATTTTTTTCCTTTTTATACAGAGAAATGCCTTGATTTCCCCATGCAGGAAGGCTTTCGACGCTTCCCAAAATATCTCTATTTTATCATAATAAGACCTATTATGATCAGAATATTATTTCCACTTCTGTCTTAACCACTGTGTAAATCTTACATTATTAAAAAGATATTTCAGGGAAGAAAAAACCCGTATTTTGATCCTTAAGCTGAAAATTGGAATAAAAAGAAACCGAAATAATAGCATGGTCTGAAATCATTATATCATTTATGCAAAACTCTGTTTTTAAAACAGATAGACTCAGCAATCAATAAAAAGTCAATCCTTGAAAAGGTTTTATGAACTTTAGATTCACATGTGCATGTGCGAGAATCCGGGTTCTTTATTCTCCAAACATCTACTATCTTTAACTTATGGCAAAATCTCTTAAAATATTTAGCTTGTTTATTATATTCTACCATATTTCTAGATCCATTTCTCTCCAATTCAGGACATAGAGACATGTTAAAGTCTCCCCCAATAATCAAATTTTGATTAATATATGGAAACAGCTTAGTCCTCATTTTTTCCAAAAATCCAATAGAAAACCTATTGGGACCATAGATATTGCACAATACTAGTCTTGTGTCATTAATTTGAATGTGTACTAGAATATATCTAGCATTCTCATCTCTTTCTATATTGACCACTTTATATGAAAAATCTTTATTAAGAAGTATACCTACCCCGTTTTTCCTAACCGTACAGGGGGTGGCAATTACCTCCCCCACCCATTTAGATTTGAGTTTTGGGATCTCTTTATCTTTAAGGTGTGTTTCCTGCAAAAACACTATACTCTGGTCTAATTTACCGAGTCTTTTGATTATTAATTTACGCTTAATAGGGGATGTCACCCCTCCCACATTCCAAGATAAAATCTTCATATTACCTACAGATATCATCCCAAGACAAATTTTATCAAAATTTCCATATCCCTGCCATGCAAATCACCCCACCCAAGATGAGTTGAGAGATAAAAATAGAGTAAAAACGGCAACTGAGGAAGGAAGCCCACAGTGAAGCGGAAAGGAAGAGAAAAAAAAAGAATTTTTTTTTACAACTGTTACATTGCTCAAAGCATTAGGGTTCCCCCCCCCCCAGCAAATACCTCTATCCATAGAAAGAGCCCATAGAGTGGGCCCAAGAAATTCCCCTGGAAATGGTAGGGCAAAAGATAGAATGGTTATTTTTAAACTCTTAAAGTTCCAGGATAAAGTGGAAATTTTAAAAATGTTTAGGAAAAGGGCCCCGTTCATGATAGGGAATCATAAGATCTTATTGTTCCAGGATTTCTCCTCTGAGACAGCGGCGAGGAGGAAGCTGATGTCCCCGTTCTGCTCCCAATTTATTAAGTCTGGACTACGTGCCTGGATGATTTATCCGGCCAAGATTATAGTAGAGGACGGGGACAGTAGACTGACCTTCGCAGAGGTCTCAGAGGTGAAGAATTTTATTCATGCAAAACAGTGCTAGGGGCCCGATTTTTTTTTTTTTTTATGCTTTCTTTAGAAGAGTTGCAAAGAATGGTATATGTCTTGAAGTATCCTGGGGTTTTCTTCCTAGGAAATGTTATAAGGATACATCCGCTAGTAAGGATGTCTCTATTTGTGATGATTAATACTTTTTTTTTAATGTTTTATGTTGTGAATGTTGTGATGGGGTATATTTAGTGTTTAATGTCCCTTTAAAGAAACCTTTTCTAGAAAGCCATGTTTCAGACCCCATTTTTTTGTGGATTGTAGACATAAATGACCAGTTCAGTACCTATAGTGGGTGCTCTTTTTTAAACAAATCTACAACCCTTTTGTAGAATATTACTGAACTGAGGATCTAGTTTTAATATATCCATATTCTTTTTAATTATGGTAGTAATCTGATGAATTTGTCTACTATAGGCAGTGACAAAATAAATGAGTTGAATATTATTTTTGCTTTTCCATCCATCTTTGTATAATTTGGATGTTTTCTTATGTTTTCGCTTTAGAAGTTTATTTGTATTGAGAAGCATCACTTCTGCCCTCAGTTTCATTAAGGTTTCTTTATTATATTCTCTAGGTGATGGACTAGATCTAGAGAATACTCATCATATTTGGATATAGTGTTGCAAATTCTCCTTATTCTTATTAGCTGTCCTTTGGGAATAGCTCTAGTAACATGCATAGGATGGTAAGAATCAGCCCGTAACATTGTGTTACCTGTAGTTTCTTTTCTATAGAGTTCAGTGATCAAATTTCCCCACCTGTAACCTGTATATCCAAATACTGTATCTTTTTTTCATTTATTTGATATGTAAATTTTAAATTAACATTGTTGCTATTTAGCTGCTCGACGAAGGACGATTATTATCAAATCAAATCATCAATATATCTGGCATACAGTTTAATATTACTGTGAAAGATATTATCATCGCTAAATATATATGAGGACTCAAACCAGCCCATAAATAGGTTTGTATATGTGGGGGCAAATTTTCCCCCCATTGCCGTGCCACAGGAAAACGCAGAACTTCCAATATACAGCTAAATTCAATTAGTTCATTTGAAAGGGGGCTTTTTATTAAAAGATGATATTTAACTGACTCAATCCCTAGTGTGTGTGGAATGCAAGAATATAATGAACTGACATCTATTGTTAACCACTTGAAGTTACTATGCCATTCAAACTTCTCTAGTTTTTGTAATATATAAGTTGTATCCTTAATGAAACCTGGAAGGTCCTGGACATATGGCTGTAGTAAATTGTCCAGCCACTCTCCTAGTCGTTCGCCCAGTGACCCCTCACCTGCCACTATGGGCCTACCTGGGGGGGAGGTTTTGTCCTTATGAATTTTAGGTACCAATCTAAAATTGGCTATTTTCTACTGAAAATGTCCTCCAAAGCTTTTGATTGTGCCATATTTTATTGAATATTTATCAGTCCCTTATAGTATTTGCATGAAAAATAGAACGTGTAACGATTACACAGGGACTGTTTAACTCCTTGTTACTTCAAATAGTTGTATAGAGTAAAACTGCATCTTGCATACAAATGTTTTTGTGTGTGTAAATGGACTATGTCCACGCACTGCTGAAAAGCCTTCACAGGTATATAAGACAATGTCAAATCTTGCGGCCACACGTATGTAAGCAGTGCTGACAAGAACAGTTTATACAAGGAATATTGTCTTGAAGCAATATATATATATATATATATATATATATACAGTATATATATATATAAGACACAGTGGTTAGAGATTCTGAAGCAAAACATAACAATCCTTGATTCTGTGCCTCTGTTCTCTGGATATTACCTCTTGTACTTTTATATATTCATATAGATATATATTTAAAATTTGCTGCCCATCGCTGTACAACTTACCCCCTTCTCTGCGCTAGGTTCTGTGCCATGGAGAAATTTGGCGCTCCTCTCGTAATCTGGCCCAATCTGTTTGCTAGAATTGAACAGGACCTTTGTATTTCTATTATTTAGTGGTTTCCTCCTAAAGCACAAGTAGATAGGAATCTGAGGACGTGGTATACAAACATAGAATTTGACAGTAAATAAGAACCAAAAAGGCCCATCACGTCTACCCATATTACTTGTTACTTTTTTCTTAGGATATCCATTTGCATGTCCCAGGCATTTTGAATTCCTTTACAGTCCCTGGCCTCTATTTACCAAAGTCTGGCGGACCTGATCCGACAGTGAGGATCAGGTCCGCCAGGCCTCGCTGAATACGGAGAGCAATACGCTCTCCGTATTCAGCATTGCACCAGCAGCTCACAAGGGGGGTGTCAATCAACCCGATCATACTCAATCGGGTTGAATTCCGACGATGTCTGTCCGCCTGCTCAGAGCAGGCGGACAGGTTATGGAGCAGTGGTCTCTGTGGCCGCTGCTTCATAACTGCTGTTTCTGGCGAGCCTGCAGGCTCGCCAGAAACACGGGGCATCAAGCTCCGTTCGGAGCTTGATAGATAGGCCCCCCTGTGTTTACCAACTCAATTGGAAGTTTATTCCATGAATCCACCACCCTTTCTGTAAAAAAAATGCTTCCTCACATTTCTCCTTAATCTGCTACCCTCTAACTTAAAATTGTGACCCCTTGATTCAATATAACCTGTTTCTAAAACTATCTAGAGGGGAAAAACTTGCTGCAGCACTGCAACTCAAAAATAGTGTTATTTGTATCCGCCGCTTGTTACTTCTGGGACTTGTGACTATTTTATTACTGTTCATTTCTCGGTGCAAGTTCCACGATGAAGCATACACCTTCGCAATGTTACTGAAAAAAGCTTATTAAAGAGACAGGCAACTGTCAACACCCAAATATTCGTTGTTTAGAAAGAAAGATAATTGGTGATAAAAGAAAATTGGAATGTTGTTCAAAATTACATGGCCTATCTGAATCATGAAAGTTTATTTTGGACTTGACTGTCCCTTTAAAACAAAAACTTTCTCTATAGAACAGCCCACTGTAACTGATGCACAAAAGAAACTCAGTAACAGCTATAGAAAAATTAAATTAAAAAATTTAAAAATGAGACATCTTTGTTAGCTTTGCAATCACAAGACATGAGGAAGAAACTAGAAACTTTGCAAGGCGGCAGTTTGGCCAGATTACACGTGGCGCACTATTTAGTGCTTGTGCGCAAACACAGCCAGTCGCCAGAAGTAAACTCTTTACAAGTTGAAAGTAAATTGCGTGCAGGTGAAAGCCGATGTGCACTAACCTCAGTCAACTCACTGAGGTTGATGCAATCAGCCAATAGGATTGAAGTTCAATCAGATTGGCTGATACAATCAGCCAATAGGATTGAGATTGCATTCTATTGGCTGTTCCAATCTGCCAATAGAATGCGAGGTCAATCCTATTGGCTGATTGCATCAGCCAATAGGATTTTTCCTACCTTAATTCCAATTGGCTGATAGGATTCTATCAGCCAATCGTAATTCAAGGGACGCCATCTTGGATGACGTTACGTGTTAGGTGCAGACATAAAATTAATTTCCCCATAGGAAACAATGGGACTGCGTTAGGAGCTGAACGCCGCTTTTTTGCAGGTGTTAGGTTTTTTTTCAGCCAGCTCAGCCCCATTGTTTCCTATGGGGAAATCGTGCTCGAGCACGTTTTGCCAGCTTACCGCTACCGTAAACAACGCTGGAATTACAGTGAGATGTGGAGCTAAATTTTGCTCAACGCTCACTTTTCTGAGGCTAACGCCGGCTTGAAGAAAACTCGTAATACCAGCGTTGTCTTAAGTGAGCGGTGAGAAAAGAAGGCTCATTAGCCCCGCACAGCCTTACCGACAAAAACTCGTAATCTAAGCGATAGTTTTTAGGGGCTTTTCCCCTAGTGCGTTTAAGTACCAAAATAAGCAAGGGTTAAATGATTAACCCTTTAGTATCTGTATAGCAGGAAACCACAAAGCACACTTGTTTATATAGATGTTACACAGCCTGACATTACTATATAAAATAATAATATGTTTAACCTGTTAACTGCTGTATTGGGGCTGCTGAGAACAACATATGAAGATATGTTGAAGACTTGCTAATACACTATTGAAAGTATGACAAGTTGGTGATATTTTATGAGGTCAATAGTCATGATTTTATTTTTGCTGCTGCAGTGATTGTGAGCAATATGTTAATAGACCCAGAAATGTTCCTGTAAATCTGTATCATACTATCTATTATATGTTCTGTGAATTCCAGTCCCAGGACATGAAGGGCCTAATCGGTTAATTCCCTGCTTAGCAAAGCCTCAGTATAAAAATGAGAGAAATAAATGACATGTTACAAATCCCCTTACCTGACCTAAGTGAACTCACAGTGCTACTTCACTGTAACAGAATACAACAGCATCAGGTAAAGAAAGGATACAGTAAGCAATAATGCCACAGCGCCCTCTGTGGTGGGAGTACTGCACTGCACACAATATTCATAAACTATATATATACTGTATACAGACTGCATTGAACAAGGGATAAGCTTAAAGGGGCATAATACCCATATGCTAAATCACTAATATTAAAGGTACATAATACTCATATGCTAATATCACTAATATTAAAGGTACATAATGCTCATATGCTAAATCACTAATATTAAAGGGACATAATACTCATATGCTAAATCACTAATATTAAAGGGACATAATACTCATATGCTAAACTAGCTGTTGCCCGCAGATTTACGAAAAACGTGACCACTTGCAACGACGTGTGCCCTCATATGTGTGCCCGTTTAGGTTGTACACTCGCTGACATGAACTTCTTGAGTTTTCATTAACTCTCTGTGTTTCTTGTAATCTAAATATCAATTTCCGTGTCTATAGAATCTTTCACCGAGTTTTGCGGTAACAGGGGTGCGTTGATAAGGAGCATTTTTTTTTCACTGCTCACCTAAAGTAACACTGGTATTACAGGTATTTTTAAACATGGCGTTAGCCGCAAAAAGGTGAGCGTAGAGCAAAATTTAGCTCCACATCTCACCTCAATACCAGCGTTGCTTACGGTAGCGGTGAGCTGGCTAAACGTGCTTTTGCACAATTTCCCCTAAGGAATCAAAAGGGCAGAATCGGCTGAAAAAAAACCACCTACAAAAAAGCAGCGTTCAGCTTCTAACACAGCCCCATTGATTCCTATGGGGAAACAAAAGGTATGTCTACACCTAACACCCTAACATGAACTCTGAGTCTAAACACCCCTAATCTTACCCTTATTAACCCCTAATCTGCCGCCCCCAACATCACCAACACCTGCATAATATTATTAACCCCTAATCTACCGCTCCGGACACCGCCGCCACCTACATTATCCCTATGAACCCCTAATCTGCTGCCCCCAACATCGCAAAGACCTACATTATATTTATTAACCCCTAATCTGCCGCCCCCAATGTCGCTGCCACCTAACTACACTTATTAACCCCTCTACTGCTGCCGCCAACGTCGCCGCCACTATAATAAAGTTATGAACCCCTAAATCTAAATCTAACCCTAACCCTAACACCCCCTAACCTAAATATAATTTTAAATAATCTAAATAAAATTACTACAATTAAATAAATAATTCCTATTTAAAACTAAATTCTTACCTATAAAATAAACCCTAAGTAGCTACAATATAACTAATAGTTACATTGTATCTAGCTTAAGGTTTATTTTTATTTTACAGGCAACTTTGTATTTATTTTAACTAGGTAGAATAGTCATTAAATAGTTATTAACTGTTTAATAGCTACCTAGTTAAAATAAGTACAAATTTACCTGTAAAATTAACCCTAACCTAAGTTACAATTACACCTAACACTACACTATAATTAAATTAATTACCTAAACTAACTACAATTAATTACAATTAAATAAAATAAACTAAAGTATGAAAAAAAACAAACACTAAATTACAGAAAAAATAAAATAATTACAAGAATTTTAAACTAATTACACCTAATCTAATCCCCCTAATAAAATAAAAAAGCCCCCCAAAATAATAAAAATCCCTACCCTATACTAAATTACAAGTAGCCCTTAAAAGGGCTTTTTGCGGGGCATTGCCCCAAAGTAATCAGCTCTATTACCTTTTGAAAAAAAGACAATAACCCCCAACATTGAAACCCACCACCCACACACCCAACCCTACTCTAAAACCCACCCAATCCCCCCTTAAAAATACCTAACACTAACCCCCTGAAGATCACCCTACCGGGAGACGTCTTCACCCAGCTGGGCACAAGTGGTCCTCCAGAGGGGAAGAAGTCTTCATCCGATCCGGGCAGAAGAGGACCTCCAGAGGGGCAGAAGTCTTTATCCAGGCGGCATCTTCTATCTTCATCCATCCGGAGCGGAGCGGGTCCATCTTGAAGCCAACCGATGCGGAGCATCCATCCAGAACGACGACTACACAACAAATGACGGTTCCTTTAATTAACGTCATCCAAGATGGCGCCCCTTGAATTCCGATTGGCTGTTAGGATTCTATCAGCCAATTGGAATTAAGGTAGGAAAAATCCTATTGGCTGATGCAATCAGCCAATAGGATTGAGCTCGCATTCTATTGGCTGATTGGAACAGCCAATAGAATGCGAGTTCAATCCTATTGGCTGATTGGATCAGCCAATAGGATTGCACTTCAATCCTATTGGCTGATTGCATCAGCCAATAGGATTTTTCCCACCTTAATTCCGATTGGCTGATAGAATCCTATCAGCCAATCGGAATTCAAGGGACGCCATCTTGGATGACGTCATTTAAAGGAACCGTCATTCGTCGTGTAGTCGTCGGTCTGGATGGATGCTCTGCGTCGGCTGGCTTCAAGAAAGACCCGCTCCGCTCTGGATGGATGAAGATAGAAGATGCCGCCTGGATGAAGACTTCTGCCCCTCTGGAGGTCCTCTTCTGCTCGGATTGGATGAAGATTTCTGCCCCTCTGGAGGACCACTTGTGCCCGGCTGGGTGAAGACGTCTCCCGGTAGGGTGATCTTTAGGGGGTTAGTGTTAGGTTTTTTTAAGGGGGGATTGGGTGGGTTTTAGAGTAGGGTTGGGTGTGTGGCTGGTGGGTTTTAATGTTGTGGGGGGTATTGTCTTTTTTTAAAAGGTAATAGAGCTGATTAATTTGGGGCAATGCCCCACAAAAAGCCCTTTTAAGAGCTATTTGTAATTTAGTATAGGGTAGGGATTTTTATTATTTTGTGGGGCTTTTTTATTTTATTAGGGGGATTAGATTAGGTGTAATTAGTTTAAAATTCTTGTAATTATTTTATTTTTTCTGTAATTTAGTGGGGTTTTTTCCTACTTTAGTTTATTTAATTTAATTGTAATTAATTGTAGTTAGTTTAGGTAATTAATTTAATTATAGTGTAATGTTAGGTGTAATTGTAACTTAGGTTAGGGTTTATTTTACAGGTAAATTTGTACTTATTTTAACTAGGTAGTTATTGCATAGTTAATAACTATTTAATAACTATTCTACCTAGTTAAAATAAATACAAAGTTACCTGTAAAATAAAAATAAATCTGGGACGGAGCCAACTGTGGAGCCGAGCAGTCGCAGGTTTTGTTATCTCCTGCTCTACTAACCTAGAAAAACATTTCAAATTGCTCTATAAATAACGTTTTAGATAACAACCTGAATATAAGTATCTCTGACCATATGCTGACAGTCCCTACACTTCATTTCTGCAACATTCACAGGTACAGAACCTACTCTAGTCACACAGTGAACCGGTCAACATGCAGATCATCTTCTACTGTCCCACATTGTTTTGCAAGACGGGATCACTCTACAGACTGCGGTGAACATACCGGTCAAACACTTCTTGACCAAGCTTCTGGCACTGGCACTTTGAGGCAACTTGCAGAGAGGTGCGAATGCCGCCATTGAAGTAGTGACGTCACGAGTATACCGATCCCGCCGAAGGTGAAATCCCAGCTGCCGCTACAACTACCAATGGAACTATTTAGCTTATGACCCACCTGAGCCTAGTTCCTGAATTCCCACTTAACGATTGCTTTTGGAAAGCAGCTCTAACTTTACGACCAACAGAGGAGATGGAATCCCTAATCAAGAATATGTTAGCTGTGCTAGAGCTCCGCATGGATACCCATTTCAACATACTTCATCAACTCCTAACGCTGGACACGGGACATACCCAACATCTCAGAGGATGACCTCAGTAATCAATCTCTCTTTGCAGCTCACGCACCGGAAGAAGAGGAAGACCCACTGCACTTTCGTCCCTGCACTGTGGCAGTGGATGAGACCCTTGGAGGCCCACCTGTACTTTGTGTGTTGCCTGCATTCCTTCCTAGCTCAGAGAGATCCTCTGACATCGCAGTCGACTCCTCTGACATCGCAGTCGACTCCGTTACTGATTATTCAGCTGAGCAGCTCCAGCTCCAAAGCGGCTGGTCGGGTGGGTATAGATGGAGATAAGTTTCCAATCAGCTTCGCAAATGACTTGGGGATACGCCAGAGCCACCTGTGTCAGTCAAGATCTCCCCCTCATAGCCCCTCCATTGCACTCCACACTTTTGGTGGGCACTTGGGAATATCTTTCCTCTCTCAGGACTATCAACTGCAAGCTCACTCCTATAATGCCAGGGAAGGTATCGGTTAGCTTGTCGGTCTCTGTCTTGGACGTCTAACCTTAACATGTGGCAATCAGAACTGATCCCATAATACCCAAGGTTATGTCCACTATATGCAGTTTATTGTTATTCTGATCATTGAGAGCCAGTTTATTTTGCGTTATTTTAAGTATTTAAGGTTGTATTTATTGCCACTACATCCTATGTCTAAGTAATAGAACTCTCTCAACTACACATCTTATACGTTTGCTGTAATATGGAGCACTGTTTTCTACTCCCTTGTTGTGCCCACTCTTATTGTATTTTAAACTTTGCTACTTACTGTCTATGGTTTATAGGTGGTCCATTGAGAGATATGTGGTCTTGAGCTCATATACCCAATCTATTTACTGATACAATTACTCATTGACTCAAAATCGTTGTTCATATTCAACCTAGTACTATATATTGCTTGGCCTCTACTTATTTTGATACTAAATCCTATCAACAAATGTACTACACTCAAAAGAATGTTATGTTATACTCACACATGGTATAGGTTCAAAGCTTCATTAAGCCCCAGATGCTAGTATGATAATACATGTTTTCCACGAGCTATACCACTCTGAGAGAACTCACCAATAAGAGATGTAGCAAGATAATATCAGTACCAAGCTTTAATCTTTAGTTTCATTAGTTCTTCTCTTCGCTATGGGACTTCTTATACACTCCTACTCCTGGTACCACCTGAGCACCTGTCTAAGGGACAATAACTGAGATTACTACATACTATCGTTATAAATTGCATAATCTAAATGGATGATGGTTCTGTTTGTCCTCTGTATATATATGTATGTGTATGTATGGGTGCATGTATGTGTATATATGTATGTCTATGTATATATATGTATGTGTATGTATGGGTGTATGTATGTGTATATATGTGTATGTCTATGTATATATATGTCCATAGCGAATTAAGTATTTAAGACACCTGTTATTTTACTTCTTGTTAGCTTTTGAGAGAACCCAAGAAAGACCCCTTCTGACTATGGACATGTGGTATTCATGTATTTCATATAAGTTTTCCTATAATGTACCCGATAACACCCTATATCATATTCTCCTTAAGGCACATTATACATTGGCGTTCTTGTTATACTTTTTAGGATATATATTTTAACATACTTTCTTAATTGACCACTACTCTGATTATATCTGGAAGCCCATACTGATGTTATGTCTTCTATATTAATGCCACACATTATTCTTATCAGCTTATACTTTAAAATATGAGGCTCTACTTTGCTCACGTTGAGGAACATACTAGCTATGTATAGGGTGTGTACAATCACTTATTTTCTGCTAATCCACATAGCGGCATGGTTTTTGGTTCACTTAGCTAGATTTTGCCAAAATCAGATCCGGCCTATTTAAAATAACTAATAAACCTGTCCATGTAATGGATGTCTTATAGTGGGCTAACTTACAATAGATCATTATAACCTCTTATATATCTTTCGAAAATATATAGCAGGATTATATAGTTGTTTTTCTCTTATTTTTTTCCTAGAGGTCTGCTGTCAATAGTTTTCTAAATTCTCTGTTAGATACCCATCTAAGCGGATAGCTTCACCACCCCATGCTGTTTAACTTTTAGATACTGGACATTGTATATTCAACATAGCCCGCACCCTCTAAAGTAGTTAAGAGGCCTGAGAATTATTTTGCTGTTTAACCCAGGGGAGCTCCGCCCCTCCCTCCCTCCCTCCCTTTTTCCTTCTTATTTGGAGCGGCTCTGGCCTGCTGAATTTTACCCCCTCCCCCTCACATACTATGGCCCAACACTGGCCAAAACAAATGCTAATTCTCCACTTCCTGATATTATTAGAATTGTTAGAGTACAGATATTTGATGTGGGAAACATGCGCTACACAATAATATAAACTGAAGTTCCTTCTTATTTGCTCCAGACACTTTTATCACAATTTATCTTGGCATATCTGTTCCTTTCTCTACATGTTCACCCCACATTATAGATTTCGTTACCCTCATGCAAAAGGTAAAACTTGAGACAACACTATTTTTCATTACTACTTATATATGTTATTTCATGTGACCATGGGAATATTATGTGAAGACGCAATCTTTAGTTGATTTGATAATCTTTATGTGATAACAATGTATATCTTGCCCTGTTGCAATTTTTGTGTTTGGACAAACTTTGTATGTCATTCTTTTTCGCACAACTTCAATAAAAACCGTTTTAAAAAAATAAATAAATAAATCCTAAGCTAGCTACAATGTAACTATTAGTTATATTGTAGCTATCTTAGGGTTTATTTTATTGGTAAGTATTTAGTTTTAAATAGGAATTATTTAGTTAATGATAGTTATTTTATTTCGTTTTATTTAAATTATATTTAAGTTGGGGGGTTAGACTTAGGGTTAGAGTTAGGTTTAGGGGTTAATAAATTTAATATAGTAGCAGCGACGTTGGTGGCGGCAGATTAGGGGTTAATAAATGTAGGTAGGTGTCGGCGATGTTAGGGACGGCAGATTAGGAGTTAATAAAATGTAACTAGTGTTTGCGAGGCGGGAGTGCGGCGGTTTAGGGGTTAATATATTTATTAAAGTGGCTGCGATGTCTGGTCGGCAGATTAGGGGTTAAAAACTTTATTTAAGTGTTTGCGATGTGGGGGGGGGCTCGGTTAGTGGTTAATAGGTAGTTTATGGGTGTTAGTGAACATTGTAGCACTTTAGTTAAGAGTTATATGTTACGGCGTTAGCCCATAAAACTCTTAACTACTGACTTTTAAATGCGGTAGGAGTCTTGACAGGAGAGGGTCTACCGCTCACTTCTTCCAAGACTCGTAATACCGGCGTTAGGCAAGTCCCATTGAAAAGATAGGATACGCAATTTACGTAAGAGAATTTGCGGTATGCTTGAGTCGAGGAAAAAAAGTGAGCGGTACACCTGTACCTGCAAGACTCGTAATACCAGTGGGCAGTAAAAAACAGCGTTGGGACCTCTCAACTCTAAATACCAATTTTCATGTCTGTAACATCTTTGGTTTTTGAGATGTAGGTATCCTCATAAATCAGCCCCCCCCCCCCCTATTGACCCCCCTTAAGTGGATTTTGGGGAAATTGTTAAACACGTGTTTATTTTTCAAGGAGAATCTAAATAACCATTTTCACGTCTGTATCATTGTTGGTTTTTGAGATATAGGTAGCCTCATAAAAAACGGCACCCCCTTTTTCACCATGTACGTAATTTCCAAATATCCTTCCTTAGTGGGTGCCTGCGTCATAAAAACAACATAACTTCCAAATTTCACGTTCCTAGGTTAAACGGTTTGAGCTGGGCGTTGATGAATCAGTCAGTCAGTCTATATATATATAATTAGAAAAAGACAAAAAGTAAACCTTATTCAGCACTACACATAAAGTCTCAAAAATAAAATTGAAACAATGAATCTGTGAATCGCTCAAAGCTAGACTCTCACACGGTTGTCAAGATGCAACTAATTTATTAAAGAAAAATATAATGAATCATAAACAATAAAGTATGTGCAATATTACAAAGAGCTTGATACAATTAATCAGCCAATAATAAGCATTCTATGCATTCGTTACCCCTCACACAAAAGCAAGAGCTCTTATTAGTAAAGCTACCAGCAGTGCGTCCACTGACAAAAGCACAAAAGTCAGTTAATGATAAATAATTCCACTGAAGCAATATCCAAGCTGTAGAGTTAATTGCGCTTAAGCTGTGTTAGTATGCCATGCGCTGCAGTAACAATAAATCTCCTCTTGTAAATCAGTGTTTAACCGGTCATAATGTAGGTGGTATAGAGCAATTCAAGTGGCGTCACACAACACTACCGGGGCCATCAATATATACAGAGTCCCTGAATAAAAGTCCCCACCACTCACTCAAAATCAAGAGCGAGTTGAACTGTTGCCAGAGGGGCCGAGTGTATCACTCTGCAGGGATTGGAAAGCGCTGATTTCTCACAGGTATGCGCTGAACCATAAAGCGCTGAGCCACATCATACAGCTTATTTACCTGAAATCCGGTTCTTCACCCCTGTGTTAATTAAGGACAACCACCGCTCACCACAGAATCCATGAATCACCTCCTCCAGTACAGATAGAGTCCGGTCAGCGGTAACTTCTTTTTCTCAAACATATACTGTAATTCCAAACAGCATGGAAGTCGGCAGCAAGCCGAATTAACTGTTGCGCTACACGTGTTTCACCCTACATAGACAAGGGCTTTCTCAAGCTGAATGAATAGGTATAGGATTGCAGCTGCTATTTAACATAGACCCACAGGTGAAATAAAACAAGTATAATTTGCACATAATATTACCACATAGGGTGTTGCTACATTGGTCTTAGATAATAAACCATATAACCACTAAATTCAATTTGACAACCGTGATATGGCATAAAGTATAGTAACAATATATGAAAAACAATATATGTTGCAAAAAACTTTTAGAATAATCAACTAGAATAACAAGTATATATATAATGGTAATAGCTCTCTAGGCAAAAAGCAAAGAACAATTATTCAGCTATAAAACTATAGATGAATACGCTATTTACATAATAAATAAATCCATAATGTTTAATTACTAAATCTAAATCAAATATTTAATTTAAATGCCTAAAAGAGGTAAAATAATAATATCTCAAAGGTATATATACCATCAATATTAGCATCACAGATGGCGAGAATAACCTTAGGCGGTTGGATAACTAGAACAACTATGAAGAATATATACAGATAAATCCATATTTTCCTCAACAGAAATCAACAGAAATGGGGTGTATATACCTTTAAGTAACTGTTATTATATATTTTATACAATTTCTCTCTATAATTCAGACATTGATTTGGAAAATATGGATTTATCTGTATATATTCTTCATAGTTGTTCTAGTTATCCAACTGCCTAAGGTTATTCTCGCCATCTGTGATGCTAATATTGATGGTATATATACCTTTAAGATATTATTATTTTACCTCTTTTAGACATTTAAATTAAATATTTGATTTAGATTTAGTAATTAAACATTATGGATTTATTTATCTATAAGGGAATAGAGAAGGCGCCACATAGCATAATTCCGTTTAATATATCAAATTATAGATTGATAGTTTAGAACCACTCACATGTGTAAAAGCACCAAGATGTGGTGCTGGCTAGGCAAACCGGAACCTCAGAGTTGTCCGGTAAACTCTCCTCTTAGGCAAGGACTCCCAGAAGCCAGAAAATGTTGTTCACCAAACAGGCTATGCAGTCAGGAAGGCACCGTCCCGCGTCCAGCAGTGATATAAAGTAACTTCAATTAGAAGTATCCAAGGAAGAACAAAGTAGCAAGTTGTATATATTAAAAGTGTTTATTACAACACATTAAAAACACAGCAACGCGTTTCTCAGTATCATGTACTGTTTCATCAGGCTGAATAAAACTATACAACATTTGCTACTTAATATACTCTATACTAACCAATAAAATACTGTTTGACATACACGCCCTAATCTCTCTTAATTAGTCACATGACTAACAGATTTCTGCAAGCACATTCATGTCAATACAGCATATGTCAAAATATAACCTATAGCAACATTTGTCTTATACACAATATCAAATCTTGTCTTTGGCAGCATTCCTTATGAGCATTTGTCTACTACCAATATATGCAATATAAGCAATACAAGTATTATAAGCATACACAAATTTAAAAATGTCATGGCGATTTTAATTTAACAGACAACATAGAGAATAACATTGACATTCGTTTGGATACCCCTATCTATATCGTACCTATTCAGTTACTCAAATCTCGTTTAGAGATTGTTCAGTGTTACCTAGTGAATTTGCTAAGGAGACTTTTTTCCTTTAGATATTCACATATTATGTGTATAACTAAACACATAAAGGATTAAACACATAAATAAATCATTATCACGGAGCATTTAATATAGGCACCTAATTTTTTATTTTTTAAGTTTTATAATTTAATGTCCACTGATCACACCATTATGGCACTATCTTAGTTGATTATTAATAACTTTACAAACAAACTACTCACACGAATTATTTTTTAAAAAAACATTAAATATAAAATAAAAAATTAATATTAAAAGTAATAGCACATGTAAAGAGATGTATTTAGTTTTTATTTTCACACATATAAATAGATCACAATATAAAATTAAAATGATATACGAAACAATATTAAATAATATAATGGATTTTTTGGTTTTTGTTATTTCTGTCACGCATGTGTCCACTACAATAGAAACTAAATTTGATACATATAAAAAGAGTAATATAATTAATGAAAGAATAAAGCTATGAATCTGTAATGTATAGTCTGAATATGACAATTATTTGTCCGATATGAAGTACGGCCGATGACTAGATTTATCGCTAAAATTGAGAGCACCAATGGTTATCATAACCTAACATCTAGTTGATTATAGGTAACCATATAACATCATGGTTACAGCGGGATAGGTCCCCTATCCTAACTCTATCGAATCAAGAGACTATACGTCACATCTGAATTGTCCCTAGCAACCAGACACGTCACTCTTGGCTACTCCAATAGGAGATCACTAACAGTATACATCTACAGAGACGCAATCTTAGCAAATTCACTAGGTAACACTGAACAATCTCTAAACGAGATTTGAGTAACTGAATAGGTACGATATAGATAGGGGTATCCAAACGAATGTCAATGTTATTTTCTATGTTGTCTGTTAAATTAAAATCGCCATGACATTTTTAAATTTGTGTATGCTTATAATACTTGTATTGCTTATATTGCATATATTGGTAGTAGACAAATGCTCATAAGGAATGCTGCCAAAGACAAGATTTGATATTATGTTTAAGACAAATGTTGCTATAGGTTATATTTTGACATATGCTGTATTGACATGAATGTGCTTGCAGAAATCTGTTAGTCATGTGACTAATTAAGAGAGATTAGGGCGTGTATGCCAAACAGTATTTTATTGGTTAGTATAGAGTATATTAAGTAGCAAATGTTGTATAGTTTTATTCAGCCTGATGAAACAGTACATGATACTGAGAAACGCGTTGCTGTGTTTTTAATGTGTTGTAATAAACACTTTTAATATATACAACTTGCTACTTTGTTCTTCCTTGGATACTTCTAATTGAAGTTACTTTATATCACTGCTGGACGCGGGACGGTGCCTTCCTGACTGCATAGCCTGTTTGGTGAACAACATTTTCTGGCTTCTGGGAGTCCTTGCCTAAGAGGAGAGTTTACCGGACAACTCTGAGGTTCTGGTTTGCCTAGCCAGCACCACATATTGGTGCTTTTACACATGTGAGTGGTTCTAAACTATCAATCTATAAATTTGATATATTAAACGGAATTATGCTATGTGGCGCCTTCTCTATTCCCTTATAGATTAACCTGTTGTGGATGGCCTTATACATCGAGGAGAGCTGCCTCACACCTTTACAATTTTAAAGGAACACTTTGGACTTTATTTGGACATTTATACTATTCTTTTGTCTACCTGGACATTTTTCATAGTTTGTATGCTTTAAATTATTATTTTTTATTTTTATTTTTGTATGTAATTGCATATATGATACTACTCTTAAGAATATTTGTACTTTGGAATTACTTATAAACTTCTTAGTAATTAACTATTCTATTAGTAATATTATTTAGATAGCGCCCCTATCTCTTATATCACTGTGCTATCCTTATAGGGTATACACATATATATATTGTATGGATTTATTTATTGTGTAAATAGCGTATTCATCTATAGTTTTATAACTGAATAATTGTTCTTTGCTTTTTGCCTAGAGAGCTATTACCATTATATATATATACTTGTTATTCTAGTTGATTATTCTAAAAGTTTTTCTCTTGTTAAGTGTATCCAGTCCACGGATCATCCATTACTTGTGGGATATTCTCCTTCCCAACAGGAAGTTGCAAGAGGATCACCCACAGCAGAGCTGCTATATAGCTCCTCCCCTCACTGCCATACCCAGTCATTCTCTTGCAACTCTCAACAAAGATGGACGTAGTAAGAGGAGAGTGGTGTATTATAGTTAGTTTTTTAACTTCAATCAAAAGTTTTTTATTTTTAAATGGTACCGGAGTGTACTGTTTAATCTCAGGCAGCATTAGAAGAAGAATCTGCCTGTGATTTCTATGATCTTAGCAGAAGTAACTAAGATCCACTGCCGTTCTCACATATTCTGAGGAGTGAGGTAACTTCAGAGGGGGAATGGCGTGCAGGTTTTCCTGCAATAAGGTATGTGCAGTTAATATATTTCTAGGGATGGAATTTGATAGAAAAATGCTGCTGATACCGGATTAATGTAAGTTAAGCCTTAAATGCAGTGATAGCGACTGGTATCAGGCTTATTAACAGAGATACATACTCTTATAAAATTGTAATATAAAACGTTGCTGGCATGTTAATCGTTTTTATATATGTTTGGTGACAAAACTTATTGGGGCCTAGTTTTTTTCCACATGGCTGGTTTGATTTTTGCCTAGAAACAGGCTTTCCACTGTTGCAATATGAGTGGGAAGGGCCTATTTTAGTGCTTTTCTGTGTAGATAAAAATACTGACAGAGACATTCAGCTTCCCTCTGCATGATACAGGACATCTCTGAAGGGCTCAAAAGGCTTCAAAGTCGTGTTTGAGGAGTGTAACAATCACAGTAGACTGTGGCAGTTGTTGTGACTGTGTTTAAAAAACGTTTTTGTCATTTATTATTCTGTTTTTGTTATTAAGGGGTTAATCATCCATTTGCAAGTGGGTGCAATGCTCTGCTGACTTGTTACATACACTGTAAAAATGTTGTTAGTGTAACTGCCTTTTTTCACTGTTATTTCAAATTTTGTCAAAATTTGTTTCTCTTAAAGGCACAGTAACGTTTTTTTATATTGCTTGTTAACTTGCTTTAAAGTGTTTTCCAAGCTTGCTAGTCTCATTGCTAGTCTGTACAAACATGTCTGAAACAGAGGATACTTGTTCATTATGTTTAAAAGCCATGGTGGAGCCCCATAGGAGAATGTGTACTAAATGTATTAATTTCACCTTAAACAGTAAAGATCAGTCTTTATCTATAAAAGAATTGTCACCAGAGGGGTCTGTCGAGGGGGAAGTTATGCCGACTAACTCTCCCCACGTGTCGGACCCTTTGCACACTAATATGGACGCACACTAATATGGCGCCAAGTACATCAGGGACGCCCATAGCGATTACTTTGCAGGACATGGCTGCAATCATGAATAATGCCCTGTCAGAGGTATTATCCAGATTGCCTGAATTGAGAGGCAAGCGCGATAGCTCTGGGGTTAGACGAGATACAGAGCGCGTAGATGCTGTAAGAGCCATGTCTGATACTGCGTCACAATATGCAGAACCTGAGGACGGAGAGCTTCAGTCTGTGGGTGACGTCTCTGAATCGGGGAGACCTGATTCAGAGATTTCTAATTTTAAATTTAAGCTTGAGAACCTCCGTGTATTGCTTGGGGAGGTATTAGCTGCTCTGAATGACTGTGACACAATTGCAGTGCCAGAGAAATTGTGTAGGCTGGATAAATACTATGCAGTGCCGGTGAGTACTGATGTTTTTCCAATACCTAAAAGGCTTACAGAAATTATTAGTAAGGAGTGGGATAGGCCCGGTGTGCCCTTTTCCCCACCTCCTATATTTAGAAAAATGTTTCCAATAGATGCCACTACACGGGACTTATGGCAGACTGTCCTTAAGGTGGAGGGAGCAGTTTCTACTTTAGCAAAGCGTACCACTATCCCGGTTGAGGACAGTTGTGCTTTTTCAGATCCAATGGATAAAAAATTAGAGGGTTACCTTAAGAAAATGTTTATTCAACAAGGTTTTATTTTACAGCACCTTGCATGCATTGCGCCTGTCACTGCTGCGGCGGCATTCTGGTTTGAGGCCCTGGAAGAGGCCATCCATACAGCTCCATTGACTGAAATTGTTGACAAGCTTAGAACTCTTAAGCTAGCTAACTCATTTGTTTCTGATGCCATTGTTCATTTGACTAAACTAACGGCTAAGAATTCCGGATTCGCCATCCAGGCGCGTAGGGCGCTATGGATCAAATCCTGGTCAGCTGATGTGACTTCAAAGTCTAAATTACTCAATATTCCTTTCAAGGGGCAGACCTTATTCGGGCCTGGTTTGAAAGAAATTATTGCTGACATTACTGGAGGTAAGGGTCATATCCTTCCTCAGGACAGGGCCAAATCAAAGGCCAAACAGTTTAATTTTCGTGCCTTTGGAAATTTCAAGGCAGGTGCAGCATCAACTTCCTCTGCTTCAAAACAAGAGGGAACTTTTGCTCAATCCAAGCAGGCCTGGAAACCTAACCAGTCCTGGAACAAGGACAAGCAGGCCAGAAAGCCTGCTGCTGCCTCTAAGACAGCATGAAGGAGCGGCCCCCTATCCGACAACGGATCTAGTAGGGGGCAGACTCTCTCTCTTCGCCCAGGCATGGGCAAGAGATGTTCAGGATCCCTGGGCGTTGGAGATCATATCTCAGGGATATCTTCTGGACTTCAAAGCTTCTCCTCCACAAGGGAGATTTCACCTTTCAAGATTATCTGCAAACCAGATAAAGAAAGAGGCATTCCTAAGCTGTGTACAAGATCTCCTTGTAATGGGAGTGATCCATCCAGTTCCGCGGACGGAACAAGGACAGGGGTTTTATTCAAATCTGTTTGTGGTTCCCAAAAAAGAGGGAACCTTCAGACCAATTTTGGATTTAAAGATCCTAAACAAATTCCTCAGAGTTCCGTCATTCAAGATGGAAACTATTCGAACCATTTTACCCATGATCCAAGAGGGTCAGTACATGACCACAGTGGACTTAAAGGATGCCTATCTTCACATTCCGATTCACAAGAATCATCATCAGTTCCTGAGGTTTGCCTTTCTAGACAGGCATTACCAATTTGTAGCTCTTCCATTCGGGTTGGCTACAGCCCCAAGAATTTTTTTTTTTTTTTCAAAAGCTTTATTGATGTAATTTCAAGATACAAACATTCAGAAAAATACAAAAAGAATGTGCAACATTATATAGACATTTTGATGTTGTTCTTCCATTTACAAGCATCCATTCTGTGTCCATTTTGGACTACATATGTAAATGGATATACAATAGGCAAAAAGAAAAAAAAATTACATTCAACAGAGTATATGTGCAAACTGTGAGGATATCTGAGAAGGAAATAGCAGGGGGAGAAAAGGAGGGGAAGTGGTAAAGAAGCGAGAAGGGGAGGGCGAGATAGAGGAGAAAGAGGAAAAAAAAAAAAAAAAAAAAGGGGAAGGAAGGGAATGGGTATTTAGCTCATATTGTCTTATTCCAGGTTCCCAAGATCAGTTCATGGGTTTCTAATTTTTCTATTTTAAGGTAATGATATCTTTCTAAGGTAATGATCTCTGAGACTTGGTGTTTCCATTCAGGTATAGATGGAACACATTGTTTCTTCCACCTTTGGGGTATTAGTTTTTTTGCGCCTGTTAGCATTATCAGGAGGAGAGCTAGTTTGGTAGGGTCTTTTAATTTAGGTAGAGAGCAAAACAGGATGCTCTCTGGTGAGTTTGGTATGTGAGTTCCTAGCAAATCTGATATGTAAGTAAAAACTTCCGACCAGATCTTTTGTAGTCTGGGGCAGGACCACCAGATATGGACCAGGGTACCTTCTTCGCCACAACCTCTCCAACACTTGTTGTTTGCTGAGGGATATATTTTATGGATCCTCGAAGGGGTCAGATACCAGCGACTCAAGAATTTTATGTGAATTTCTTGTATAGTAGCAGATACAGAGGAACGCTTTGTGAGTGTAAAGGTGCTAATCCAAGAGTCGCAATCTATTTCGTGTTGTAATTCTTTATTCCAAGCTAGTGTATAAGATGGGAGTGTAGTGGGGTCGTCTAGCAGAGTCAGTTTATATAGTAAGGATATTAGGTGTCTGGGGGTATCTGTTAGGGTGCAAAGTTTTTCGAAGGGTGTAAGTCCCCTTCCCATATCCTTCCTGGGTTTGTGATGAGAGATGTAATGGCGTAATTGGCTGTATCTAAACCACGAAGAGAAAATTTCCTCGTGAGTTTCCATTAATTGAGCCTGTGATTTAGTGGTATTATTTTCGGTTAGGAACTGCATAGTTCCTGTTTTGAGGTTATATGGTTGCTTAACCTGGAATCCCATCTTCCAGTATGGGAGAAAGTGGGGACTGCCTGGTTGAGGTTTGTATGCTAGTAGCTAAAAGTTTATCCCATTCAGCTAGAGTTTCGGCAGTCATTGTGTATTTATGTAACTGTTTTGGTCTATGTGATGGGAGGGACCATGCCAATGTGCCTACATTATTCCTCATGAAGATTTGTCTATCTAGATGTATCCATGCCTTGTGATTAGTATTGTGGGACCATTCCACTATGTGTTGAAGGAAGATCGCCCTTCTGTAAGCCATTAAATTTGGTACTCCCAGGCCTCCCCCGTCCCTTGTTATGTACATAGTTTTACGTGGAACTCTAGGTTTTAGGTTGGCCCATATGTAACTCTCAATTATGGATTGTAGTTGTTTAATATATCCTTCGTGCAATGGTATTGGGAGCGATTGGAGTACGTATAGGATTCTTGGTAGGACATTCATTTTAATTACTCCAATCCTCCCCAACCAAGATAGGGGTTTGTTTTTCCAGCTTGAAAGGTCTCTAATTATTTCATTTTTTAGTGGGATATAATTATGTTTAAAAAGGTCTTGTACGGAGGGTGTCAAAAACACCCCTAGGTATTTGAGCTTGTGTTGGGCTACAGGGATATTATATAGTTCCTTTAATTTTTGTATATGGTGATTTTGGGTATTGACATTTAACAGCTCCGATTTATTTAGATTAAGAAGGAAGTTAGACACTTCTCCATATGACTTTAATTCTTTTAGTAATTCAGGTAATGAGTTCTCCGCCTCGGTGAGAGTGAAGAGGATATCATCTGCATATAGTGCCTGTTTGAATTCTGTGTCCCCAACAGTTATCCCCTTAATTTTGGAGTTTTTCCTAATTTTTTGAGCAAGTATTTCGATGGAAATGGCAAACAATAGGGGAGATAATGGGCATCCCTGTCTGGTCCCGTTTTTGATGTAGAAGGGGTCTGATAGAGTGCCATTAACTCGTACCCTAGCGTTAGGGGCTGAGTATAAGGCCATAGACATGTTTAAGAATGGCTCTGGTATTCCCATTTCTCTCATTGCCTCCTGTAGAAAAGACCAACTGACCCTATCAAAGGCCTTTTCTGCGTCTGTCGAGAATAGTACCATTGGGACCCCCTCTACTCTAGCATGGTTTGTTAGTTGAATGACTTTGATTATGTTGTCCCTAGCTTCCCTTCCAGGTATGAATCCTATCTGATCATTAGAAATCAAGGTGGGTAATAATTTGTTTAGTCTGTTTGCTAAGATCTTTGCTAGTATCTTCATGTCCGAATTTATTAATGATATTGGTCTAAAGTTTCCTGGGCATGTGGCTGGTTTGCCTGGTTTGGCAAGCACTGTAATATGTGCTTCTAGTAATCTCTGTGATAGCGTGGGGTCTTCTCTAAGATTATTAAATAGGTTCAACATGTGTGCTGCTAACGCTCCTTCACATTTTTTATAGTATTTTGATGTGAACCCGTCGGGACCTGGGCTCTTATTTGAAGGGGAGTCTGAGATAGCTTGGTGGAGTTCCTCTCCTGATATAGGGGCCGCTAATGTGTCTGCTGCTTTCTTGTCTAGGGCTGGGAGACCTAAATCTTTAAAGTAAAGGTTAGATTTTTCTTTGTAAGGTAGGGTGTCTTGAGTTTTATCTACGTCTATATTGTAGAGTGTATTATAGAATTTTCTAAAGGTTGCGGCAATTTTGGAGCTATCCTTAACTGTTTGCCCCTCTGGGGTGGTGAGAGAATGAATGTAAGTGTTTAATTGCTTCCTTCTTAAGTTTCTAGCCAGTATTCTGCACGGTTTATTCCCACCTTCGTAGTAAAACTGTTTGAGGTATAGTGCTTTGCGTTGGTGAGTCAATGTCAGGTGTTGTTTCAGCGCTAGTCTTGCGTCCGTGAGGTCGTGTTGAATTGTATCGTCTGAGGGGTTGTTTTTGTGTTTAGTTTCTAGTGTGCTAACTCTCTGTAATAGGTTCGAATGTTTTTCCCTAGCTTGCCTGTTTAGCTTGGATTTTTGTTTTATTAATGTCCCTCTAATGACTGTTTTATGTGCTTCCCATTCCACTTGATGGGAGGTGGAGGATTGGGAGTTAATTGTAAATATTCTTTTATGTCTTTTTGAATTTCCTCTAGCAGTAAAGGGTCGTTTAATAAGGAGTCGTCCATTCTCCATATCCTAGCTGCTATTGGGATATCTGGCCAGAGAACTCTACACGTGACTGGGGCATGATCTGACCAGGTTATAGGCCCAATTTCACAGTCACAGACAATAGAAAGGCCCTGTGTATCAGTAAATATATGATCAATTCTGGTGTAGCAATTATGAGGGCTGGAGTAGAAAGTGAAATCCTTATCTGAGGGATGGAGAGTTCTCCATGTGTCGTGAAGTGTGAGGTTTTGAAGGGTGCCTTTGATAGATTTCAGAGTGGCTTTAGTCGCACTGGACATTCCTCTAGAAGAGTCCAGGGATGGTTCAAGTGATACATTAAAGTCTCCTGCAGTGAAAATTATTCCCTGAGAGTAGTCTAGAATTACATTAGCTATTTTTTTAAAGAACCCCGCTTGTGCTTGATTGGGGGCATATATATTAAGGAGTGTTATTTGGTGTCTGTACAGAAGGCCTCTTAGTAAGATAAAACGCCCTTCGGGATCCCTTTCAGTGTGAGTAATTTGTAGTGGGAGTGTCCTATGTATAAGAATGGCGAATCCAGCTCGTTTATCCGGGCCTGAAGCAAAATAAGCTACCGGGTAATGTGTGTTATGCCATTTGGGCTCCCTGCCTTTCTGAAAATGGGTCTCCTGGAGCATTAGAATGTGGCTATTTAATTTATTCAGCTCTCGAAAAGCAATGGGGCGTTTACCAGGGTTGTTCAACCCCTTCGCATTTATAGTGGTTATTTGTATGGTATGGTCCTGGAATTTGCTAACTTTGGGGTGCATTTTTGAGCTTTAGGAGGGGGGAGAAGGAGAGGGAAAGAAAAAAAAAAAAAAAAAAAAAGAGAAAGTAGAGAGAGGTAGGTAGACAGTTGAAAAGTCAGGAAGGTTTTCACTGTTCAGTATATCTCGGAGTTATAACAACAAATTTAGTAATAGTGGAGAGAGGGAAACATGAAAAGAAAAGTTTTCTGTTTTGAAGTGCTTTTTCCCTTGTTGCTTTTTAAATACAAAAAATTAAACAATAACCTTACAATTGAATAAGAACTTAGCCTAATGGAGGTAGTATACCCATGTGTAGCTAATAAAATTTAATGATATTGTAATTGTTAAAAGAAACCTGGCATTTGGGGGAGGGGAGGAGGGAGACCTATAGGGGGGGAAGGAGCTGAAGAAGGGGCGGGAAGGGGGAAAATAGTGGGCAATGGGATGGATCGAGTAACGGTATATGGCATATTAGATATGCATTATCTTGGGCGATAAAGTCATCTAAATCAATGGGCACACTATAGTATAATCGCGTCTTCTAGCAAATCACAATCATGTCTGCCATTTCTGTTGGTGTAAATGCCCAACGGGATGAAGAAAGGGAGACTAAGGGGGGGGGAGGAAGGGTATGGAGAGAGTGGGGGAGGGGAAGAAAAGGAGTAGGGGGAAAGGGGAAGGAGTGGGCAGGAAAAGGAGAAAGGGGGAGTGGGAGGGGGGGAGAGGAGGAGGGGGAAGGGGAGGGAGGGAAAAGGAAGGGTAAAAAAGGAAGAAAGGGAAGGAGAGGGAGGATGAGGTAAAGGGATTGGGGGGGGGAAAGCGTTATGGATGGCTAGAGGAGGACTGAAGGTCACATATCCAAAGATGAGGGGGAAAGAGCATTATGTCAATGTTAATACATATTTCTAAGATGGGGGCAATATTGTCTAAGAACTTAGAGTGTATGCCCGACAGCAGACTAACATTTATATTAATTCTGCAAGCCATAACCTTTCCGTCGGCCTTCTTGTAAGTAAAATATATAAACAAAATATAAAGAAACATTCAAGATGCATAGCATATTACTTTTGTGTTTCTTAACCAATAATTAACATAGAACAATTTAACCAAAAATATAAAACCCAAAGTCCTTTCAGCATTATAAGTGTGTGGGAATTGCAGCACACATTTGCCGTTTACCCCTTGCGGGGACAGTTTATTCCTTACATAATGTTTTCAAGGAGTTATCTAGATTTGAACAATAGAAGGGGAACTTATCTATGTGGTTGAAATTAAGTTCCTTGTAGGAGCTAAATGGGGGGGAAAGAGCATTGTGTCAATGTTACTACATATTTCTAATATAGGAGCATTATTGTCTAAGGACTTAGGGTATAAGCCCAACAACAGACTAACATTTATAATGATTCTGCAAGCCATAACCTCTCTGTTGGCCTTCTTGTAAATAAAATGTATAAACAGAATATGAAAAAGAACTTTCAAGTTGCATAGCATATTACTTTTGCATTGCTTAACCAATAATTAACATAGAACAATTCAACCAAAAATATAAAAACCAAAGTCCTTTCAGCATTATAAGTGTGTGGGAGTTGTAACACACTCTTGCCCCTTACCCCTTGCGGGGACAGAATATCCCTTATATATCATTTTCAAACAGTTATCAAGATTTGAACAATAGAAGGGGTACTTATCTATGTGGTAGGGATTAAGTTCCTTGTAGGAGCAGATGCGTCTTCTCTTGGGATAATGTCCTTATTCCTGTCAATAGAGTCTGGCAGATTTAGATCCTTGAAGAAAAGTTGGGGATCAGAACCAGGTCTGTAGATGAGAGTCCTGCTGTTGTGAATAACAATGATGGAGACTGGGAAGCCCCATCTATACTGTACTTTATGTTTACGGAGGTGTGAGGTGATATGAGAAAGATCACGCCTTTTCTGTAAATTTGCCGGAGAGAGGTCTGAGAAAATTTGTATTTCTTCTCCCGCATGGAATATAGGATGTTTCGCTCTGGCACTCTTTAGAATGTCCTCCTTATCTTTGAAGCTGAGGAACTTCACTATTATGTCTCTCGGTGGAGCTTTAGGTGGAGGCTTTAATCTGAGAGCTCTGTGAGCCCTTTCGATAGGAATCTCCTGTGCAGCTGGGGATCCCTTAATAACCATAAAAAGAGCTTGTAAATAGCCTTCAATTGCCGGTGGATGAATGGATTCTGATATTCCTCTAAATCTGAGATTGTTTCGCCTACAGCGATTATCCAGATCCTCCAATTTATCAGTTAGGAAATGTAGATGGTCAGATTGATTCTGCAGTTCCATTGAGGTATTTTGCATGTTAACGGTGAAGACGTTGTGTTGCTCTTCTATCTTTAGGACTCTGTTGTCTAAGGCACTCAAATCCTTTCGCAGATCCCCAAATAGATTTCTCATCTCCTGTAAAACCCCTTTAATGTCCTCCTTGGATGATAGGTGTTGGATATCTTGTTTTGTAACAAAGGAGGGTGAGGGGGTATCATTTTGTACAGGAGTGGCTGGCACGGGTATGTGATTGTCAGCCATGTTGCTTTGTGTAGTGGTAGGTTTAGGTTCTGCAGGCTTAAGAAAATGACTGAGGGGGTTAGAGTTGATAGGTTTCCCAGCCTTATTCTGCCTTTTACAAGGCATCACATTAGGAGCAAGAACAGTGGAAGTAGAGAATATCTTTCTACCGTAGACAGAATGGATTTCACTGCTTAATAATGTATTTTCAGTATATATCACAAGTCTTCTCTATTAGTAGGCAATACACTCTTTGAAAAGTCACATCCTATGCAGCTCTGGATAGTGTGTATGTCTTATGAGCTTGCAATCTATTTACCCCACTGTTTCAATGGTTGGAAAAGGGATAGTGTGTAATGCTGGTACAATGTTATCCAAGTTTCTGCCCAAGTGTTGTTAGTGAGAATGTTTATTGAAGGGAAGCGTTACTTAAAAGCTGCCCTTCTTATTATAACCGGTGCAAGCCTATTATGTCCTTTGATGCCCAACCAAGTGTAAGTCTGGAGGGTATGCGCTGACTATTAATCCTTACCCCAGGCAGGAGAGGTCTTATTGATCTGTGACAAGTCCCTGCCGGGACCGCAAGGAAAATGGAGGCCGCTGCTTGAGAAGTTCGTCACAGGAGCGGATGCTCTCTCTAGCGTAACTGAGCTAGCAGCGGTGAGGTTTTTACCTTCTCCGCTGTCGATGTCTGCCTCCACTTGTCTGTCTTTGCCTCGAGAGAGATCAGGGCAGGATGGGTACTTTACCGGCCTTTTCGCCGGTCGGGATAGCTGGGGTCTCTGCAAGGCCGCGTGGGTGTCCGATACAGCGCAGGGCTCTTGACGTGATGTGCCGGTTAGATTATATTTCTTTTTAGTGTGACCGGAGGGTTCCCCAAGTGTTCAGCTTACATGCCCTTTATTAGTTGGTAAAGGGGGAGAGGGATTATGCCAGGTTTTAAGTGTTTTGCTTACATGGGTATTAGGAGCCTATTTAGAAAGCGGCCATCTCCCTGCGTGGCCAGACTCCGCCCCGCCCCAATAATTTTTACAAAGGTTCTGGGCTCACTTCTGGCGGTCCTAAGACCGCGAGGCATAGCGGTGGCTCCTTACCTGGACGATATCCTGATACAGGCGTCAAGCTTTCAAATTGCCAAATCTCATACAGAGATAGTTCTGGCATTCCTGAGGTCGCATGGGTGGACAGTGAACGAAGAAAAGAGTTCTCTATCTCCTCTCATGAGGGTTTCCTTCCTAGGGACTCTAATAGATTCTGTAGAAATGAAAATTTACCTGACGGAGTCCAGGTTATCAAAATTTCTAAATGCTTGCCGTGTTCTTCACTCCATTCCGCGCCCCACGGTGGCTCAGTGCATGGAAGTAATCGGCTTAATGGTAGCGGCGATGGACATAGTGCCATTCCCGCGCCTGCATCTCAGACTGCTGCAATTATGCATGCTCAGTCAGTGGAATGGGGATTACACAGATTTGTCCCCTCTACTAAATCTGGATCAGGAAACCAGAGATTCTCTTCTCTGGTGGTTATCTCGGGCCCATCTGTCCAAGGGTATGACCTTTCGCAGACCAGATTGGACAATTGTAACAACAGATGCCAGCCTTCTAGTTTGGGATGCAGTCTGGAACTCCCTGAAGGCTCAGGGTTCATGGACTCAGGAGGAGAAACTCCTCCCAATAAACATTCTGGAGTTAAGAGCAATATTCAATGCTCTTCTGGCTTGGCCTCAGCTAGCAACACTGAGGTTCATCAGATTTCAGTCGGACAACATCACGACTGTGGCTTACATCAACCATCAAGGGGGAACCAGGAGTTCCCTAGCGATGTCAGAAGTCTCCAAGATAATTCGCTGGGCAGAGACTCACTCTTGCCACCTGTCAGCGATCAATATCCCAGGTGTAGAGAACTGGGAGGCGGATTTTCTAAGTCATCAGACTTTTCATCTGGGGGAATGGGAACTCCATCCGGAGGTGTTTGCTCAATTGGTTCTCCGTTGGGGCAAACCAGAACTGGATCTCATGGCATCTCGCCACAACACCAAGCTTCTTTGTTACGGATCCAGGTCCAGGGACCCAGAAGCGGCACTGATAGATGCTCTAGCAGCGCCTTGGTTCTTCAACCTGGCTTATGTGTTTCCACCGTTTCCTCTGCTCCCTCGTCTGATTGCCAAAATCAAACAGGAAAGAGCATTGGTAATATTGATAGCGCCTGCGTGGCCACGCAGGACCTGGTATGCAGACCTAGTGGACATGTCTTCTAATACAAGGTCCTTTCAATCATCCGAATCTACTTTCTCTGAGACTGACTGCATGGAGATTGAACGCTTGATCCTATCAAAGCGTGGCTTCTCCGAGTCAGTAATTGATACCTTAATACAGGCACGAAAGCCTGTCACCAGGAAAATTTACCACAAGATATGGCATAAATATCTTCATTGGTGTGAATCCAAGAATTACTCATGGAGTAGGGTTAGGATTCCTAGGATATTGTCCTTCCTCCAAGAGGGTTTGGACAAAGGATTATCAGCTAGTTCTTTAAAGGGACAGATTTCTGCTCTGTCTATTCTTTTACACAAGCGTCTGGCAGAAGTTCCAGACGTTCAGGTATTTTGTCAGGCTTTAGTTAGAATTAAGCCTGTGTTTCAACCTGTTGCTCCTCCATGGAGCTTAAACTTGGTTCTTAAAGTTCTTCAAGGGGTTCCGTTTGAACCCCTTCATTCTATTGATATCAAACTTCTATCATGGAAAGTTCTTTTTCTAATGGCTATTTCCTCGGCTCCAAGAGTCTCTGAGTTATCTGCCTTACATTGTGATTCTCCTTATCTGATCTTTCATTCAGATAAAGTTGTTCTGCGTACAAAACCTGGGTTTTTACCTAAGGTGGTTTCTAACAAGAATATCAATCAAGAGATTGTTGTTCCATCATTATGTCCTAATCCTTCTTCAAAGAAGGAACGTCTTTTGCATAATCTAGACGTAGTCCGTGCCTTGAAGTTTTACTTACAGGCTACTAAAGATTTTCGCCAAACATCTAACCTGTTTGTTGTTTACTCTGGACAGAGGAGAGGTCAGAAGGCCTCGGCAACCTCTCTTTCTTTTTGGCTTCGGAGTATAATCCGTTTAGCCTATGAGACTGCTGGACAGCAGCCTCCTGAAAGGATTACAGCCCATTCTACTAGAGCTGTGGCTTCCACCTGGGCCTTTAAAAATGAGGCCTCTGTTGAACAGATTTGCAAGGCTGCAACTTGGTCTTCCCTTCATACTTTTTCCAAATTTTACAAATTTGATACTTTTGCTTCTTCGGAGGCTATTTTTGGGAGAAAGGTTCTACAAGCAGTGGTTCCTTCCATTTAAGTTCCTGCCTTGTCCCTCCCATCATCCGTGTACTTTAGCTTTGGTATTGGTATCCCACAAGTAACAAGAGAAAACATAATTTATGCTTACCTGATAAATTTATTTCTCTTGTAGTGTATCCAGTCCACGGCCTGCCCTGTCCTTTTCAGGCAGGTCTAAATTTTAATTAAACTACAGTCACCACTGCACCCTATGGTTTCTCCTCTCTGGGCTTGTTTTGGTCGAATGACTGGATATGGCAGTGAGGGGAGGAGCTATATAGCAGCTCTGCTGTGGGTGATCCTCTAGCAACTTCCTGTTGGGACGGAGAATATCCCACAAGTAATGGATGATCCGTGGACTGGATACACTACAAGAGAAATAAATTTATCAGGTAAGCATAAATTATGTTTTTTGCAACATATATTGTTTTTCTTATATTGTTAGTATACTTTATGCCACATCACGGTTGTCAAATTGAATTTAGTGGTTATATGGTTTATTATGTTAGACCAATGTAGCAACACCCTATGTGGTAAAATTATGTGCAAATTATATTTGTCTTATTTCACCTGTGGGTCTATGTTAAATAGCAGCTGCAATCCTATACCAGATATTCACTCAGCTTGAGAAAGCCCTTGTCTATGTAGGGTGAAACACGTGTAGCGCAACAGTTCACTCGGCTTGCTGCCGACTTCCATGCTGTTTGGAATTACAGTATATGTTTGAGAAAAAGAAGTTACCACTGACCGGACTCTATCTGTACTGGAGGAGGTGATTCATGGATTCTGTGGTGAGCGGTGGTTGTCCTTAATTAACACAGGGGTGAAGAATCGGATTTCAGGTAAATAAGCTGTGTGATGTGGCTCAGTGCTTTATGGTTCAGAGCATACCTGTGAGAAATCAGCGCTTTCCAATCCCTGCAGAGTGATACACTCGGCCCCTCTGGCAACAGTTCAGCTCGCTCTTAATTTTGAGTGAGTGGTGGGGACTTTTATTCAGGGACTCTGTATATATTGATGGCCCCGGTAGTGTTGTGTGACGCCACTTGAATTGCTCTATACCACTTACATTGCACCGTATGACCGGTTAAACACAGATTTACAAGAGGAGATTTATTGTTACTGCAGCGCATGGCATACTAACACAGCTTAAGCACAATTAACTCTACAGTTTGGATATTGCTTCAGTGGAATTATTTATCATTAATTAACTTTTGTGCTTTTGTCAGTGGACACACTGCTGGTAACTTTACTAATAAGAGCTCTTGCTTTTGTGTGAGGGGTAACGAATGCATAGCATGCTTATTATTGGATGATGAATTGTATCAAGCTCTTTGCAATATTGCACATACTTTATTGTTTATGATTTATTATATTTTCCTTTAATAAATTAGTTGCATCTTGACAACCGTGTGAGAGTCTAGCTTTGAGCGATTCACAGATTCATTGTTTCAATTTTATTTTTGAGACTTTATGTGTAGTGCTGGATAAGGTTTACTTATTGTCTTTTTCTAATTATATTAATTTTTAAGCCTCCTTGCACCTGGGGTCTCATCTTAATATTAAAAGAGGTGGGCCCTAGTACACCAGTCTAAATATTAACCCCTGCTAGCTGGTGTCCACTTTTTACACACACACACACACACATATATATATATATATATATATATATATATATATATATATATAGATCACTAATATTATTATATTATTATATTACTTATATAAGTAATTATATATTACTTATATGCTAAATCACTAATATTAAAGGGACATCATACTCATATGCTAAATCATTAATATTAAAGGGACATAATACTTATATGCTTAATCACTAATATTAAAGGGACATAATACCCATATGCTAAATCGCTTGAAAGTGAGGCAGCACAGCTGTAAAAAGCAGAAATGAAAACATCACCTGAACATCTCTTTGTAAAAAAGGAAGATATTTTACCATACAATTTCTTCAGCTCCCCAGAGTAAGTGCTCTGGTAACAGTTATACTTCAGCTGCTGTCCAGCTGCAAGTTGAAGAAAAAAAAAAACAATAGCCAATCAGCATCAGCAGTGCTGAGGTCTTGCTTTGCTTTGATCTCATGAGATTTCACTGTAAACTTCCTTAAACTGAATAGGAAAATAAACATGACTGTGCTGCACATACCAGATACCACATACGCACCTTAAAGTCTCTTTTCCATGTGGAGTGAATACTGAGGAAATTTTGAGGTAAAATATCTTCCTTTTTTACATAGAGATGTTCAGGTGATATTTTCTAGTCAGTTTTGTACAGTTATGCTGCATCACTTTCAAGTGCTTCAACATTTGGGTATCATGTCCCTTTAAAGTGACAGGAAACTCCAAAATTGTCTTACATAATTCGGATAGAACATATAATTTTAAACAACTTTCCAATTTACTATTATCAAATGTGCTTCATTATCTTGTTATCCATTGCTGAAGGGACAGCACTGCACTACTAACAGGAAGCTGAACACATCTAGTTAGCCAATCACAAGAGACAAATGTGTGCAGGCACCAATCAGCAGCTAGCTCCCACTAGTGTAGGATATGTGTGTATTCTTTTTCAACAAGGGATACCAAGAAAACAAAAGCACATTTGAAAATAGAAATGAATTTAAAAGTGTTTTAGAATTACATGCGCTATATGAATCATGCAAGTTTAAAGGGACTATGAACCCAAATTTTTTCTTTCTTGATTCAGATAGAGCAGCAATTTTAAGAAACTTTCTAATTGACTCCTAGTATCAAATTGTCTTCATTCTCTTGGTATATTTATTTGAAAAGCAAAAATGTAAGTTTAGATGGCGGCCCATTTTTGGTGAACAAACTGGGTTGTTCTTGCTGATTGGTGGATAAATTCATCTACCACTGAACAAGTGCTTTCCATGGTTCTGAACCAAAAAATAGCTTAGATGCCTTCTTTTTCAAATAAAGAAAGCAATAGAACAAAGAAAAATTGATAATAGTTTTAAATTATAAAGTTGCTTAAAATTTTATGCTCTATCTGAATCACGAAAGTAAAAATTTGAGTTCAGTGTCCCTTTAATTTTGACTTTAAAAGGCAGGGACAGGAAGCCAAAAAACGGGACTGTCCCAGGAAAAACAGGACGGTTGGTAACTATGTACATGGTTCTTCCTGCTGAGCCTGCAACATGTGTAATTTATAAGAGTCCAGTAAAAAAGGCTGAAGATATCACACAACTTTATCTGTCAACAGCAGTAACGCACACTAACGCAACTGTGCAAGATATAAGTGAAGCTACGGTCAATGAGTTTCATACATGATCTTGCCACACAGCCGTGTGCCCCCTTATGAGCGTCTATTAATCTAGCCAAAGTGAGTTTGTTGCAATAATCAGTTACCAGTTCTCACACTGAAATATCCAGAAATCCTGCCATATAAATGACACTACATAATGTCTAGATATTGTTGCACAATTTACACAGTGGACACAGTAACAACCGACTGCTGCACAGCCTTTAATGAAGATTTTTGCGGTTTCTTGCACAGTTTACAACCTTCAGAGGGATCCGCTATTTGTATTGATCTCTGTAAGGAACTGGAGCTCCCTCTGCTGGCTGTAAGCTATATACACACATTTAACTTACAAGCCGTCAGGAATGTTTATAAGTACAGACAACTAGAGGGAAGGTAAAGTCAAAATGAAACTTAAAGGGACAGTGTAGTCAAAATAAAACTTTCACGATTCAGATAGAGCTGCAATTTCAAACAACATTCTTATTTACTTTTATCATCAAATTTGCTTTGTTCTCATGGTTTTTTTGTTGAAAGCAAAACCTGGGTAGGCTAATATGCTAATTTCTAAGCCCTTGAAGGCCGTCTCTTATCTCAGTACATTTTGACTGTTTTTCCCAGCTAGACAGTGCTAGTTCATGAGTGTCATATAGATCACTGTTTCCCAACCTTGGTCCTCAAGTTCCCCCAACAGGCCAGGTGTTCATTATAGCTGTGCACAGGTGAAGTAATCAGCTGATGGGTGAGAGCAGGTTAGTAACCATGGTTACTGACCAGCTGATTATTTCACCTGTGCACTGGTTCAGCTATAATGAAAACCTGGCCTGTTGGGGGTACTTGAGGACCGCAATTGAGAAACACTGATAATAGATAACATTGTGCTCACTTCCATGGCGTAATTTACGAGTCAGCACTGATTGACTAAAATGCAAGTCTCTAGCGTCAGCTAGTCATGTTGACACAACCCATGGCATTATCAAGACGTTTGAGATGAAATAAAGGCGTTTTTATTTTATCCTCTTTATATTAAAATGCAAGTCGGTCAAAAGAACTGAGATAAGGGGAAGTCTGCAAAGGCTTAGACACAAGGTAATCACAGAGGTAAAAAGTGTATTATTTTAACAGTGCTGTTTGTGCAAAACTGAGGAATGGGTAATAAAAGTGGTTATCTATCTTTTTAAACAGTAACAATTCTGGTGTAGACTGTCCCTTTAAATTGATTGGATAGCGCATGACATTTTAAACAGGGGAAAAAGAACAGATCTAGATGGTTTGGGGTGTGGGTATAGATTACTAGATGCTGTAGGGGGAGATATGGTCTGTGTGTCAGGTTAGGGGTGCAGTATTTACAGGGGACAGAGGACAGATATAGATGGTTTGGGGTTTGGGTATAAATTACTAGATGCTGTAGGGGGAGATATTGTCTGTGTGTCAGGTTAGGGGTGCAGTATTTACAGGGGACAGAGGACAGATCTAGATGGTTTGGGTATAGATTACTAGATACTGTAGGGGGAGATATGGTCTGTGTGTCAGGTTAGGGGTGCAGTATTTACAGGGGACAGAGGACAGATATAGATGGTTTGGAGCTTGGGTATAAATTACTAGATGCTGTAGGGGGAGATATTGTCTGTGTGTCAGGTTAGGAGTGCAGTATTTACAGGGGACAGAGGACAGATCTAGATGGTTTTGGGTGTGGGTATAGATTACTAGATGCTGTAGGGGGAGATATCGTCTGTGTGTCAGGTTAGTGGTGCAGTATTTACAGGGGACTGAGGAAAGCTCTAGATGGTTTGGGGGTTCGGTATAGATTACTAGATTATGTAGGGGGGATCTGGGGTGTCTGTGTGTCAGGTTAGTGGTGCAGTATTTACAGGGGACTGAGGTCAGATCTAGATGGTTTTGGGGTTTGGGTATAGATTACTAGATGCTGTAGGGGGAGATTTGGTGTGGCTGTGTGTCAAGTTAGGGGTGCAGTATTTACAGGGGACAGAGGAAAGATCTAGATGATTTTGGGTGTGGGTACAGATTACTAGATGCTGTAGGGGGAGATATGGTCTGTGTGTCAGGTTAGGGGTGCAGTATTTACAGGGAACTGAGGACAGATCTAGATGGTTTGGGGTTTGGGTATAGATTACTAGATTCTGTAGGGGGAGATATGGTCTGTGTGTCAGGTTAGGGGTGCAGTATTTACAGGGGACTGAGGACAGATCTAGATGGTTTGGGTATAGATTACTAGATGCTGTAGGGGGAGATATGGTCTGTGTGTCAGGTTAGGGGTGCAGTATTTACAGGGGACTGAGGACAGATCTAGATGGTTTGGGTATAGATTACTAGATGCTGTAGGGGGATATATGGTCTGTGTGTCAGGTTAGGGGTGCAGTATATACAGGGGACTGAGGTCAGATCTAGATGGTTTGGGGTTTGGGTATAGATTACTAGACGCTGTAGGGGGAGATAAGGTCTGTGTGTCAGGTTAGGGGTGCAGTATTTACAGGGGACTGAGGACAGATCTAGATGGTTTGGGTATAGATTACTAGATGCTGTAGGGGGATATATGGTCTGTGTGTCAGGTTAGGGGTGCAGTATTTACAGGGGACTGAGGACAGATCTAGATGGTTTGGGTATAGATTACTAGATGTTGTAGGGGGAGATATGGTCTGTGTGTCAGGTTAGGGGTGCAGGATTTACAGGGGACTGAGGACAGATCTAGATGGTTTGGGTATAGATTACTAGATGCTGTATGGGGAGATATGGTCTGTGTGTCAGGTTAGGGGTGCAGTATTTACAGGGGACTGAGGTCAGATCTAGATGGTTTGGGTATAGATTACTAGATGCTGTAGGGGGAGAGGTGGTCTGTGTGTCAGGTTAGGGGTGCAGTATTTACAGGGGACTGAGGACAGATCTAGATGGTTTGGGGGGTTTGGGTATAAATGACTTGATGCTGTAGGGGGGACCTGGGGTGTCTGTGTATCAGGTTAGTGGTGCAGTATTTACAGGGGGCTGAGGACAGATCTAGATTGTTTGGGTATAGATTACTAGATGCTGTAGGGGGGATCTGGGGTGTCTGGTGTGTCAGGTTAGGGGTGCAGTATTTACAGGGGACTGAAGACAGATCTAGATGGTTTTGGAGTTCGGGTATAAATTATTTGATGCTGTAGTGCTCTGGGGTGTCTGTGTGTCAGGTTAGGGATGCAGTATTTACAGATGGTTTTGGGGTTCGGTATAAATGACTGGATGCTGTAGTCTGAGATATGGTCTGTGTGTCAGGTTAGGGGTGATGCTGTAGTGGGAGATTTGGTGTGTGTTATCGGGTGAGGTTTGTAATGTGTTTTAGAGGATGGAAGTGAGATATAGAATATCTGCTTACTGAGCACAATACAAACAATCACGCATGGGCTATAATTAGGGTTATGCTAAACATGAGAGAAGGTAATAGGCCAAAAGGTTTAATAATTTAACAGTACAATTAGGGCAGAGCAGAGGGCCCAAACATTAGTTTGCTTATCTGCTTCATGGGACAAACGCCATGTTTGTAGTTAAAATTAACCAATCACAAATTATACAAATTCTTTAATTTTATCTATAAGTCAGAATCAAACATTCATGATTCAGATGGAGCTTACGTTTATAAATAAAAAATCACAATTTACCTTTATAAGGAAATGTACCTCTTTCTCTTAGTTTTCTTTGTTAAAGTTTAGCTTCTTCTCATGAGAGCATACTGAGGTATTGGGGTTTATAGGGCTGTACCCATACAGGATAAATACATGAAGGGACTGTCTAGAGGGCACATTTGTTTCTATCAGCATACTGAGGTATTCTCAAGAGTGTGCATGTGAGCACTGCATGGCATCAGTGTTTGTAACAATGTTATATATGTCTGTTGCTTTAACAAGGTTTGAATTTTTCTCCCACAGGTGCCGCGATTAATGGACTGAAAAATGGTAACTTCTTTGATGACGCTTTCTCTAAAGCCCACGTCTTTGCCGCTGTGCATGATGCGGTCACGTACCTGACCAAAAAGTGTAATGACCAGGTGAGTGGTTTACTTTCTTGGCCAATAACATCACAGACTGAATACTGTAACTTAGCACACTACACGGTATGATTTATACATAAGAATCTACGCAGGGCTCCAGTAAATATTCATCACAATTCCAGTATGAAGTGGCTGGCATGGAATATGCAATTCAAACTCATTCCCTAATATGACTCTGTTTTCAAATGCACTGAGACAGTTAAACTGCTCTATTTACAATGGGCCAGGTTATAAGTGGAATGCTAATGTATTTATTCGCTCTCTCTAACTGCACTGATGGTAAACTTTAATGCGGTTGAGTAAGCACATGTATGACAAATTGAAAGTAAAAAGTGCAACTCTGATATCACGATCATGTTAAAGGGATATGATACCCACATTTTTTATTTCATGACTTACATAGAACACCAATTTTAAGCAACTTTCTAATTTACTCCTATTATCAATTTGTATTCGTTATCTTGGTATCTTTATTTGAAAAACAGGAATGTAAGCTTAGGAGACGGCCCATTTTTGGTTCAGCGCCTAAGTAGTGCTTGCTGATTGGTGGCTAAATGTAGCCACCAATCAGCAAGCACTACCCAGGGTGCTAAACCAAAAAGTGGAAAAAGAATATGCTCTGGTGTTTGTATTATTGCACTATTGTTTGCATATAAGTGCAGATGAATTAATTAAACACATACGTAAAAGCATCTCCATAGCAACAATGCACTACTGGGAGTTAGCTGAGCACATGTGGTGAGCCGATGACAAGAGGCATATGTGAGTAGCCACCAATCACCCTTTAATACAAGCATTTTCTTCTACTACAAATGGTAATGCTGCTAACAGAATGAAATGGCTCAGTTGCTACATAGGCGCCGATTTATCAATGGCCGAATGGCCCCTGATGCCCCTGTTTCCGCGTGTGCCTTCAGGCTCGCCGGAAACAGCAGTTATGAAGCATCAGTTTTAAGAGCGCTGCTCCTTAACTGGTTCACTGCCTTTGAGTGCAAAATGTTAGTGACAGCGCTAAAAAGCATAGGTCAAAAAGTTTCTTATATATGCAGTGAGTTATTTGTAATATATGGTAGGTATAAATCTGTGATCATATACGAAAGCAAATATGTGTTTGCTAGTAGTAAAGATTAAAAAATGTAGCGCACTCTAGTGCGGTCAAATAGAAAATGTTTATCCAAATAGCATATATATTAGGTAGATACAAATCTGTGATATATAAAAGCAAATATGTGTATGCTGGCGATAAAAAAATAAGTATATAACACTCAAGTGTGATCAGATAAAATAGCATATATTTAAAAACACATATTTTCACAAACATACATAAGGGACGTCTCCCTTCAATTAAAACAATGCAGCTAAAATGCCTATTATCAGGGAAAGTGAGACACGATCTGCGCTCCTTTAATAGGACTCTTATCTCAAAAATGTTTTTTAACAACAGGAAAATAGGAAAATTGGATATGAGTCCCAGCGGTTTCCAAATAATGTGGGGAACTGATTTATTAAGGCAGTTTATATGGGTGTAAATATAGTTAATAAGGTACCTTATTGATGCAGTGTTTCCTTTAAGCAGTGTTGCGTTAAGCTTTTAACGAAAAAAAGAGATGTTATACCTTCAGCTAGGGTGATATTTCTTCTCTGCATCCAAACAGCGATCTGTTTGGAGCGTATATCAGCTAGCTCCCAGTGGTGCAGAGATGGAAGATTTGCCTTATTTATGCAGTGTTTCCTTTAAACAGTGTTGTGTTAAGCTTTTAACAAAAAGACAAAGATGGTATACCTTCAGCTAAGATGACATTTCTTCCCTGCTTCCAAGCAGCGATCTGTTTGAAGCGTATATCAGCTAGCTCCCAGTGGTGCAGAGATGAAAGTTTTACCCTCACAGAAATATGAACATTATTCAAATGGATGCAATTTTGAATATACCTTCTAGGCGTTCTATTTCACAGTCCTTGGTAATGGAAGCAACAGGTAACAGTGTAACAACTGTAGCACTCTGTGAATGGTGGTCTTCAGATCAAAGGTGTATACCACTAGTAGTGGTGTGATCGTTTATACAGCAATTCCTGAACGATACTTGGAGAGCTGGATGCTCAGTTCGTGGTAGTGAGGCTGTTTAGCAAACAGCTAAAAATGTGGATTCCAAAATCAGTAGTAAAAGCTGACTGTGATGCAATCAGTAGTTCAGAGCAAAGTTAGGATTAGTCCTGTTCAACGCGTTTCGCCACTGTAGGACTTTATCAAGACGATCACACCACTACTAGTGGTATACACCTTTGATCTGAAGACCACCATTCACAGAGTGCTACATTTGCACATACAGTTGTTACACTGTTGCCTGTTGCTTCCATTACCAAGGACTGTGAAATAGAACGCCTATAAGGTATATTCACAATTGCATCCATTTGAATGATGTCTATATTTCTGTGTAGGTAAAACTTTCACCTCTGCACCACTGGGAGCTAGCTGATATACGCTTCAAACAGATCGCTGTTTGGATGCAGAGAAGAAATATCACCCTAGCTGAAGGTATAACATCTCTTTTTTTTCGTTAAAAGCTTAACGCAACACTGCTTAAAGGAAACACTGCATCAATAAGGTACCTTATTAACTATATTTACACCCATATAAACTGCCTTAATAAATCAGTTCCCCACATTATTTGGAAACCGCTGGGACTCATATCCAATTTTCCTATTTTTCTGTTTATAAAAAACATTTTTGAGATAAGAGTCCTATTAAAGGAGCGCAGATCGTGTCTCACTTTCCCTGATAATAGGCATTTTAGCTGCATTGTTTTAATTGAAGGGAGACGTCCCTTATGTATGTTTGTGAAAATATGTGTTTTTAAATATATGCTATTTTTATCTGATCACACTTGAGTGTTATATACTTATTCTTTTATCGCCAGCATACACATATTTGCTTTTATATATCACAGATTTGTATCTACCTTATATGCTATTTGGATAAACATTTTCTATTTGACTGCACTAGAGTGCTCTACATTTTTAAATTTTCTTTACTGCCAGCAAACACATATTTGCTTTCGTATATGATCACAGATTTATACCTACCATATATTACAAATAACTCACTGAATATATAAGAAACGTTTGACCTATGCTTTTTAGCGCTGTCACTCACTAACATTTTGCATTTAATATTTAGATTATCTTAGAAGGGGTTAATCATTAGTGACAGCCAGGTCCTTTTATCTTTGGCGCTATCCTGTATTCCTTGCATTCGCCGCCTTTGAGGCCATGGACATCAATCCGCCAGATCCTATACGATCGGGTTAATTGACACCCCCTGCTAGCGACCGATTGGCCGTGAATCTGCAGGGGTCAGCATTGCACAAGAAGTTCACCAGAACTGCTTGTGCAATGTTAAATGTCGACAGCGTATACTATCGGCATTCAACGATCATGTCGGACAGACATTGATAAATCGACCCCATAATGTATAAAACAGGACAGTTCTAACCAGCAGGAATCTACTACATAATTGTGTTATCCATATCTAAACAATATTGTATGTTTATTTCAGGTTACCCCAGATACAAGATTATGACCTGTGATCCCCAGAAGATCTACATGAATCTAGATGCATTGAAGACTGTAGATTTTTTTTGCTCTCATCGTACGAGTTTTTTCTATTGCAAAAAGCTATAATTATGTTTAATATTCTATATTTCGTTATTTTGATTGCTGCAGGGTTTATATGGAGTTATAAATGTTGTTTTACAAACTGATTTGGGTTTATATGGATTTGTTTTAGTAATAAAAAAAAGTGAAAAGAATTAATTTCAATGTTTATTTCACAAACATATTCTGTTATGCTTCCCCTACCAACCGAGATCTTCAGTTAGTTTAGAATATAGTTTTGCAGTCAGAGGTTTAGGGGCCGATTTATTATGATGCGGGCGAACATGATCTGCTGTAGCCCGACATCGCTAAATGCCGACAGCATACGCCGCTGGAATTTAACATTGCACAAGCATTTCTATTGAAGGGGGTGTCAATCATCCAACCTCAGAGATGGCGGACGAGTTAAAGGGACAGTAAACCTAGAATTATATAACATTATTTTTAAGGTTTACTGTCCCTTTAAGGAGCAGCGATCTTAAAACGGCTGCTTCTTAACTTATGTTTCAAGGGAACCTGAAACTACAGGGGTAGATTGCAGAATCCGCTGCTTGTTAAATCTACCCCAGAGAGTCTTTGTACAGTGTATCAGCACACAGTTATTGCAACAGAGACCTTAAAACACCTTCTGATTGGATGCCCAATTTGTAAACACATAAACAAAATCCAGGGGCAATGGTTGCTGGTGTTTTAAGCTAGTGGGTGGTATAATCTGCACCTCTCTCAGAATGTTCTACCATTTCCATATATTTCACAAGTTGGTTTTAAATACAGACATTAGATCTTTAATCAGCAATTTATTTCAAATGGTTTTACAATTTAGCTAAAAACACTATTGACATCATATTCATTTAAAGAGCCCCTATAAAATATTTAAAGGAACAGTATATCTAGGAAAATTGATTTGATATTAAAAATGCCCTATTTCTTTGACAAGATACGATGAGTCTACGGATTTTATCCTTACTTATGGGATATCGCCTCCTGGTCAGCAGGAGGAGGCAAAGAGCACCACAGCAGAGCTGTATATATAGCTCCTCCCTTCCCTCCCACCCCAGCCATTCTCTTTGCCTGTGTTAGTGATAGGAAGAGGTAAAGTGAGGTGTTAGTTTAGATTCTTCAATCAAGAGTTTATTATTTTTAAATGGTACCAGTGTGTGCTATTTTTCTCAGGGCTAGAGCTGCAAGCTTTTCTGCAAAGGAGACTGGGGAGATTTTCACTCTTTCTGCGACTCCCATTCTGTTTGCTGCCCTGCTGATGGTCTTAGCAGATATTATCTAAGACCCTGTTTGTTCCCACAGATCTGCTAGAGGTGATGAAAAGAACATCTTCATTGTGTGGGACAAGTTCATGCTGTGATCAGCATTAAGGTATGTACAGTCGTTTTGCTTCTGGGAGAGACTGAGTAGCTCAGAACAGACTGGCACTTATTCCCTATACTGGGAAGGGGGTATCAGTTTGCACAGGGATAAGTGTGTGCATGGGTCTACCCTGTTAATTCAACAAACTAGGCTATACTATACAGTGGCAGAAATTTTTATATAAGGCCTCATGAATATTGGCCGGCGGATACACATGGCTGACGCTAGAAGATTGTGGCTGATAACTGTTAATGATCTAATGGCAGGACAGGGTTGTGTTGTCTGCTCGAGGGGGCACATTGGTTGTCACGGTACACTTTATTTACGTTGTGTTGAGGTAATTTGATTACCGACATGTTTATTCCCATGCGGTCTCTTTTTCCAGAGTTAGTTTCCATCCACAATGGGCGGGGCTTAGCGTTTCACACGCTTAGCGCGCAGTTGATTTCCGGATTCTGTCGATGCGGCAGCTTGTTTAGAGACTCCGGTGTGGCCTAAGTCAGCTTGTGTTTGTGATCTAACAAGCGGTCTTAGACACGCTGTTCATGGAACACTGTTGAGTGACTCGTGGGGACAGGTAGGCGCCGCAGCAGAGCTGTGGCAAGGTGCAAGTGATAAATTGTGTCCCTAAGACTTTATACAATGTTAGAGTTTACTCTTATTGGGGTGATTTGGTGAAAGTCACTATAGTGATTCCCTGTTATTATATTGTTTATTGCGGAGCAGTAAAAAACAATACAGTTTAATTTTTAAAGACACAGTACACTCATTTTTTTCAACAAATTTTTTCAAAGTTCTTGTTTTTATTTTTAATTACAGTACCACAACCAATATTGCTATTGCTTGTTTTTTGTCATGGCTGACCTTCAGGAAAGTACATGTTCTATTGTTTAGATGCCAATGTGGAACCCCCTATTCCTTTTTGTCCCTCATGTACTGAGAGGGCTTTACAGTTTAAAGAACACATTTTCTTTAATGCAAGTATATCTAAGGATGCTTCTCAGACTGATGAGACTCAGGGTATGCCGCAACCTTCTCCCCAAGTGTCACAGCCTTTAACGCCTGCTCAGGCGACGCCGTGTTCTTCAACTGCGTCCACTTCATTTACCCTGCAAGATATGGCTGCAGTTATGTCATCCACTCTTTCAGAAGTTTTATCTAAGTTGCCAGCTTTACAAGGCAAGCACCTTTACAAGGCAACTTCTGATGTTTTGATGACAATCTCCGATGTACCCTCCCAGGGCTCTGAATTGGGGGGTAGGGAGGCCCTGTCTGAGGGGGAACTGTCTGACTCAGGGAGTGCATTGCCCCCGACAGATTCGGATGTCATGTCCTTCAGGTTTAAACTTGAACACCTCCGCCCTTTTGCTACGAGAGGTTTTGGTGACTCTGGACGACTGTGACTCTATTGTGGTCCCACCAGAGAAATTGAGTAAGATGGATAGATACTTAGAGGTTCCTTCTTATTCCAATGTTTTTCCAGTTCCTAAGAGAATTTCGGAAATTATTGCAAGGGAATGGGAAAGACCGGGTATCCTGTTCTCCCCTTCCCCTATTTTTAAGAAAATGTACCCTATAGCTGACACCGTTTGGGATTCTTGGCAGATGGTCCCTAAGGTGGAGGGAGCTATCTCTACTCTGGCTAAGCGTACGACTATCCCTATCGAGGACAGTTGTGCTTTCAAAGACCCCATGGATAAGAAGTTGGAGGGTCTTCTCAAAAAAATCTATGTTCATTAAGGGTTCTTATTGCAACCGGCAGCCTGCATTGTAACAGTCAAGACTGTGGCTGCTTTTTGGTTTGACGCTCTAGAAGAGTCTCTTAGGACCTAGACTTCTTTGGAGGAAATACAGGATAGAATTAAGGCCCTTAAGCTGGCTAATTCTTTTATTACGGATGCTTCCTTTCAGATCACCAAATTGGCAGCTAAGAGTTTAGGATTCTCCATCTTAGCACGAAGAGCGTTATGGTTGAAATCTTGGTCTGCGGATGTGTCCTCTGAATCCAAGCTTTTGGCTATTCCTTTCAAGGGAAAGACTCTATTTGGGCCTGACTTGAAATAAATCATTTCTGACATTACGGGAGGTAAGGGTCACCTCCCCCTTCAAGTTAAGACATCTAAGCAAAGGGGCCGACAGAGTAATTTTCATTCCTTTCGAAATTTCAAGGGAGTCCCCTCTTCCTCTTCTACTAAACAGGAAGGGAACTATTTACAAGCCAAGCCCACCTGGAGACCCAACCAGGCTTGGAACAAGGGTAAAAAACCCAAGAAGCCTGCTGCTGCTACCAAGACAGCATGAAGGGGCGGCCCCCGATCCGGGACCGGATCTAGTAGGGGGCAGACTTTCCCTCTTTGTCCAGGCTTGGATAAGAGACGTTCATGATCCCTGGACACTGGAAATCGTGTCTCAAGGGTATCAGTTGGAGTTCAAAAATTCCTTCCCCAGAGGAAGGATTCTTCTTTCACGATTGTATGTAGACCAGATAAAAAGAGAGGCATTCTTACGTTGTGTAAAAGACCTCTCCTCCTGGGAGTAATTTGTCCCGTTCCAGTAGAGGAACAGGGTCAGGGGTTTAACTCAAATCTTTTTGTAGTTCCCAAAAAAAAGGGAACGTTCCGACCCATCTTAGATCTCAAGAATCTAAACAAGTTTCTCAGAGTCCCATCCTTCAAGATGGAGACTATTCAGACAATTCTTCCATTGATCCAGGAGGGTCAATATATGACTACCGTGGATTTAAAGGAGGCATACCTTCATATTCCTATCCACAGAGATCATCACAAGTTCCTGAGGTTTGCCTTTCTGGACAAACATTTTCAGTTTGTGGCCCTTCCTTTCGGTCTGGCCACCGCACCCAGAATCTTCACAAAGGTTCTGGGGTCTCTGCTAGCGGTTCTCAGGCTGAGGGGCATTGCAGTGGCGCCTTACCTGGACGATATTCTGATCCAAGCGTCGTCTTATCAGCTGACAAAGTCTCATACCTACATTGTTCTATCCTTTCTAAGGACTCACGGGTGGAAGGTGAATCTAGAAAAGAGTTCTCTAATTCCACAGACAAGAGTTTCTTTCTTGGGAACTCTAATCGACTCTCTATCCATGAAAATCTTTCTGACAGAAGTCAGAAAGTTACAAATTTTGAATACATGTCGAACCCTTCAGTCCAATCCTCGGCCGTCAGTGGCTCAGTGCATGGAAGCAATTGGATTGATGGTGGCAGCAATGGACATCATTCCATTTGCTCGCTTTCATCTCAGACCTCTACAACTGAGCATGCTCAGACAATGGAATGGAGATTATGCAAATTTGTCTCCTCAAATAGATCTCGATCAGGAGACAAGGGACTCTCTTCTTTGGTGGTTGTAGTCGGATCATCTGTCCCAAGGGACGTGCTTCCGCAGACCCTCATGGGTGATAGTGACAACGGACGCAAGCCTGCTAGGATGGGGTGCAGTCTGGAACTCCCTGAAGGCTCAGGGTGTGTTTACTCGGTCGGAGTCTCTACTTCCAATCAATATTCTGGAGTTGAGAGCAATATTCAATGCGCTTCAGGCTTGGCCTCAGTTGGCTTCGGCCAAATTCATCAGATTCCAGGCGGACATCACGACTGTGGCTTTGTCAGGTTTATGCCTGTCTTACTGCCTCTTTAACTAATTTCCAGTATCTCCATAAATACCAGCTTCCCATTTACTTACTTGCTTGGTATTGTTCGTTTGCAACTAGCTAAGCTGCATTCTGATTAGCTCTCCAGCTCCAGAGTCTCACGCCTGTATCGGCCAGTCTACCTGTCTGATCTCTTCACAGCGCAACCGGATCTGCCGCCTCTGTGACGTCACACGCCAAGCAGAGCGCCTGTCAGCTCTCCTCTCACAGCACAACTGCTGCATCCGAGCTGTCCTGTAAACACTGTTCTACCGAACACTTTTGCCTCAGATTACCAGGTACTAACCATATGTGTTCCTTGTTTATTCATGTATTATTTGGCCAATCTTATTTTTTCTACCTTGCGCATAAAATCAGCTTAACACTGTGTTACTGTTTTCTCCCTGACTCCAAGCTCACAGTCAGGTTGCTGTTTCAATGTCTCCCCGCTAATGCTTAAACAGCCTTACCTACCTGTGAGCAGTTATTCATATATCAACTGCAACCTGTGCATGTTGAGCTATTACACATTGCTTTGGGGTAATGCCTATGTAACTGCTCTCTGTACACAATTCGCTACAATAACCTATTATACTACTAACTCAGTGGCTGTGGTCCAGTCCATACTCTGTTTTATTGCAGGCATACTTGTGAGCCTGACAGAAATACCAAGCCTAAAAGATAAAATGGACCCAACTGAAATGGCCTCACACATACAAACGCTTACTACTAGAGTTGATCTCCTAACTGAAGGACTTAACACACTTAAGTTAGAAAATGACAACTTAAAAACATACATCAAAGAAGTTGTGGAGAGGAAACCCCCTCCACAAGAACCGCATATCAGCTACCCAGAACCCTTCTCTGGGGACAGAAAGGTTTTTAGAGAATTTAAAAACTCATGCTACCTATTATTTACCCTTAAGCCTTTCACTTACCCCAATGATAGGGTAAAAGTTATGACTACAATCTCCTATCTCAGAGCTGAGCCCAGAGCATGGGCAAATACTTTCCTCGAACATAATGATGATATCCTCAACTCTCTAGACTCCTTCTTCTCTGCTTTAGCACAAATATATGAGGACCCCTTCAAACAACAAACAGCTGAAAATGCTATGAGGTCCCTAAAGCAGAGGAAAAGAGAGGTAGAGGAATATATAGCAGAATTTAAGAGGTGGGCCCCTGACACCCAGTGGAACAACTTGTCCCTTTGTAACCAATTTAGGCTAGGACTGTCAGAGGCCATTAAGGATGAGTTGTCACGTACCCAAATACCACCAACGCTAGAACAGCTTATAGACCTCAGCATTAGCATTGATAGGAGACTTAGGGAAAGACATCACGAAAGATCCACCCATGATTCACAACTTAGGCAAAAAACCACACCAACTACTGTCAATACACACTCTAAATCCCTACCGGAACCAATGGATATTGCTTTCATACGTGGACCCCTAAGTACTCAGGAGAAGTTAAGACGCAGGTCTCTGAACTTATGCATGTATTGTGCCGCAGATGATCATGGGGTAAAGGACTGTCCAAATCTTCCCCGTCAGAAAAAGGGTAAGCAAAACACACCCTCTTGTTCTATTAAAACTGTACTAAAATCTAGCCATTACTGCAATATTCCTCTTGTATTACAGTGGGACCAATCACGAGTGAACGTCCAAGGGATTATTGACTCAGGAGCCTCCCTTTCATACTTGGATGTAAATTTCTGTAACATAAATAAAATACCCCTTCTCAAAAAATTGTGTCCTGTTCCTTTAAGGGGTATAGATGGTGAAGTCTTGTCCTCAGGACCTGTCTTATATGAAACCATTCCTATTCTCATGTCAACCCCCTGTAACCATAGAGAATTTGTTAAATTTGATGTAATCACATCCCCTGATTTTCCTCTAATTCTAGGCTTACAGTGGCTCAGGCAACACGACCCTTGTATCTCTTGGTCCTCACTTTCAATTCAATTTAACTCTAATTACTGTAAATCCACCTGTTTCCCACATTTACTTCTACAGCCACCTACAGATTCTCACATACCTACGGACAGAACAAACTAAAGATACAACAATACCTGTTAACTTACTACTCAAGAACTCAGAAGGTCTCTATTGCTACCAGGGCAAGATATACATCCCACCATCACTTCGTAACCAGCTACTGAAATCTGCTCACGATTCACCCATGGGGGGACACTGTGGCATAACTAAAACCAAGGAATTAATACTCAGATCCTACTGGTGGCCAACCATCACATCTGATGTGGCCATGTACATTAAGTCCTGTTATGTTTGTACTACTACAAAGAGGATTAAAAGACCACCTTTCGGTTTATTATTATCTATTCCTACTCCGGATAAGCCATGGCAGCACATTGCTCTCGACTACATCGTGGACTTACCACACTCTGGTAATTACACAACAATTTTAGTCGTTGTGGACTTATTCAGCAAAATGCTTCACCTGATACCATATCATAAGTTACCTACAGCTGCTGAAACCATACACCTGTTAATGACTAACGTTTTTAAATTACATGGCTTGCCCCCTAACATCCTCACAGATCGTGGATCACAATTCACCAGTGCCCTATGGTCTGCGTTCTGCGAACAATTCTGCATCGAGAAGAGATTGTCTTCCTCATATCATCCACAGACTAACGGGCAAACTGAGCGAAGCAACCAGTGGGTGGAGCAGTTTCTACGCTCTTACTGTCATACTGCACAAAACACTTGGTCCCAATACCTCCATTATGCCGAATTTGTATTCAACAATACTGTACACTCCACTACCAAACAGACTCCTTTCTATATTAACTATGGGTTTCACCCCAAATTCCAATTTCTCCCTGAAAAAGTTCCCGATCACCCACATATTTCCGATCTCGCTTCCTCCATTGTCACCAACTTTGCAACCATCAAACAAACCATTGACACTGCTAAAGTTGTGCAAAAGAGATATTATGATCGTAAACATATTCCTCCACCTGCTTACTCTGTTGGTGACCTTGTGTGGCTCTCCACCAAAAATCTACGTTTATGTACACCCTCAAGGAAACTGTCACCTTTGTTCATAGGTCCATTTCCCATCCAGCGCATCATCAATTGTAATGCTGTTCGTCTCACACTACCTCCCACGCTCAAGATACACCCTACATTCCATGTATCTTTGCTTAAACCCTATAAACATTTACGTGATCATCCAACTGGACAATCCCTACCTCCGGTCTCTATTGACCCCAACATGGAGTATGAAGTAGAGAACATCCTAGATTCTAGAAGTCGAAGAGGCATTCTACAGTACCTGATTAAATGGAAGGGTTATTCCTCAGAACATAACTCCTGGGAGCCATCATCTAACATATCAGCTCCTAGACTGATCTCCAGATTCCATCAATGGAACCCCGATCGTCCTGCTTCTTGAGCACCGGAGTTGCTCTTAGGAGGGGGAGTCCTGTCAGGTTTATGCCTGTCTTACTGCCTCTTTAACTAATTTCCAGTATCTCCATAAATACCAGCTTCCCATTTACTTCCTTGCTTGGTATTGTTCGTTTGCAACTAGCTAAGCTGCATTCTGATTAGCTCTCCAGCTCCAGAGTCTCACGCCTGTATCGGCCAGTCTACCTGTCTGATCTCTTCACAGCGCAACCGGATCTGCCGCCTCTGTGACGTCACACGCCAAGCAGAGCGCCTGTCAGCTCTCCTCTCACAGCACAACTGCTGCATCCGAGCTGTCCTGTAAACACCGAACACTTTTGCCTCAGATTACCAGGTACTAACCATATGTGTTCCTTGTTTATTCATGTATTATTTGGCCAATCTTATTTTTTCTACCTTGCGCATAAAATCAGCTTAACACTGTGTTACTGTTTTCTCCCTGACTCCAAGCTCACAGTCAGGTTGCTGTTTCAATGTCTCCCCGCTAATGCTTAAACAGCCTTACCTACCTGTGAGCCGTTATTCATATATCAACTGCAACCTGTGTATGTTGAGCTATTACACATTGCTTTGGGGTAATGCCTATGTAACTGCTCTCTGTACACAATTCGCTACAATAACCTATTATACTACTAACTCAGTGGCTGTGGTCCAGTCCATACTCTGTTTTATTGCAGGCATACTTGTGAGCCTGACAGGCTTACATCAATCATCAGGGAGGAACAAGGAGTTCTTTGGCGATGACAGAAGTATCCAAGATAATTCAGTGGGCGGAAACTCACTCTTGTTATCTGTCAGCAATCTACATCCCAGGAGTGGACAACTGGGAGGCGGATTTTTTGAGCAGACAGACGTTTCATCCGTGGGAATGGGAACTTCATCTGTAGGTCTTTGCCAGCCTGATTCTCAGGCTCCCGAGATACGGATCCAGGTCCAGGGATCCTCAGACCGAACTGATAGATGCCTTGGCAGTGCCTTGGTCGTTCAACCTAGCTTATGTGTTTCCTCCGTTTGCTCTCCTTCCTTGGGTGATTGCTCGAGTCAAACAGGAGAGGACCTCGGTGATTCTCATCGCTCCTGCGTGGCCTTGCAGGACTTGGTATGCCGATCTGGTGGACATGTAATCTCTGCCACCATGGAAGCTTCCATTGAGGCAGGACCTTCTCATTCAGGGACCCTTCCATCATCCAAATCTAATTTCTCTGCAGCTGACTGCTTGGAGATTGAACGCTTGATTTTATCTAAGCGAGGGTTCTCTGATTCGGTCATTGATACCTTGATTCAGGCACGCAAGCCTGTTACTAGAAAAAATTACCATAAGATATGGCGTAAATATCTTTATTGGTGCGAATCCAAGGGCTGGCTACTCATGGAGTAAGGTTAGGATTCCTAGGATTTTATCTTTTCTCCAGGAAGGATTGGAGAAAGGGTTGTCAGCAAGTTTGTTAAAGGGACAGATTTCTGCTTTGTCTATCTTGCTACACAAGTGTCTGGCAGATGTTCCAGATGTTCAATGTTTTTGTCAGGCTCTGACTAGAATTAAGCCTGTGTTTCGACCAATTGCTCCTCCTTGGAGTTTGAATTTAGTTCTTAATGTTCTTCAAGGGGTTCCGTTTGAACCTATACATTCCATAGATATTAAATGATTATCTTGGAAGGTTTAATTTTTGGTTGCTATTTCTTCTGCTCGCAGAGTTTCTGAGCTTTCGGCATTACAGTGTGATTCTCCTTATCTTATTTTCCATTCCGATAAGGTAGTGTTTACGTACCAAACCTGGTTTTCTTCCTAAGGTTGTTTCTAACAAAAATATTAATCAAGAAATTGTTGCTCCTTCCTTGTGTCCTAACCCTTCTTCTAAGAAGGAGTGTCTGTTACATCATTTGGACGTAGTTCGTGCCTTGAAGTTCTACTTGCATGCGACTAAGGATTCTCGTCAAACATCTTTCTTGTTTGTGTTTTTTTCTGGGAAACGTAGGGGTCAGAAAGCTACGGCTACCTCTCTTTCTTTTTGGCTGAAGAGTATCATCCGTGTTGCATATGAGACTGCTGGACAGCAGCCACCAGAACGAATTACGGCTCATTCCACTAGAGCTGTGGCTTCCTCATGGGCATTTAAAAATGATGCTTCTGTTGAACAGATTTGCAAGGCTGCAACTTGGTTGTCTCTTCATACTTTTTCCAAATTTTCCAAATTTGATACTTTTGCCTCGTCCGAGGCTGTTTTTGGGAGAAAGGTTCTTCAAGCAGTGGTGCCTTCCGTTTAGGTTCCTGTCTTGTCCCTCCCTTTCATCCGTGTCCTATAGCTTTGGTATTGTATCCCATAAGTAAGGATGAAATCTGTGGACTCATCATATCTTGTAAAAGAAAAGGAAATTTATGCTTACCTGATAAATATATTTCTTTTACGATATGACAAGTCCATGGCCCACCCTGTCATTTTCTAAGACAGGTCTTTATTTTTTGTTAAACTTCAGTCACCTCTGCACCTTGGCTTTTCATTTCTCTTCCTAACTTCGGTCGAATGACTGGAGTGGAAGGGAAAGGAGGAGCTATATATACAGCTCTGCTGTGGTGCTCTTTGCCTCCTCCTGCTGACCAGGAGGCGATATCCCATAAGTAAGGATGAAATCCGTGGACTCGTCGTATTGTAAAAGAAATACATTTATCAGGTAAGCATAAATTTCCTTTTCCATTAAATATGCACAGGATATATCATTCTTTAACCCCTTAAGAACTGTGAATTTCAGTCAAAAACTTACTCAAAAGACCAAAGCATTTTAGCATTCTTGCTATCACCTCATTTCAACAGAAAAAGAGCATTTTTTTATTTACCTTTCTAAAACTTTATATTATTTTAGTAGACAACCCAAGGTATTGATCTAGGCCCACTTTAGTATATTTCATGCCACCATTTCTCTGCCAAGTGTCAAATGTAATAAAATTTTAAAAAATATATAAATTTTTTCAAAAACTTTGGGGTTCTTGCTGAAATTATTTACATATCAACTATGCAGTAATAACATAAATGGTTGTAAAATCTTCTATGGGATCGCCTTTGTTTATAAACAGCAGACACACATGGTTTTGCCATTGCTTTTGGTAATTAGAAGCCTGCTAATTGCAGCTGTGCACCACACTTCTGAAATGCCTGGCAGTGAAGGAGGTAATCAGATAGCTTGCAAGGGTAAGTTTAGCTATAGTGTAGAGATTACCCTCCCACCCCCTGATCACTGCCTGATCCCTCCTAAACACCTCTCTTTCCTCACTCACCCCCCCACACACACACTGGTCACCACCATCTTAGGTACTGCCAGACAGTCTGCTAATGTAAGGTTTTAGGGCTTTTTTTAATTATTATTATTTTCTGCAGTGTAGGATTGCCCTCCCACCTCCCTGATCCCCCCAAACAGCTCTCTAACCCTCCCCCCTCTAACTAATATCTACCATTTTAGGTACTGGCAGTTGTCTGCCAGTACCCAGTTTATATAAATATTCACCTTTTATAATGTATTATTTTTAAACATTTTACTGTAGTTTACCGGCCCCCCTCAACTTCCCCACCTCTCCCTCTCCCAACACATTTTCTGTAGGTAGTGGATCCCCTCCTTCCCTCTCTCTCTCCCTCCCTATCGCTATTGAAATGTTTTTCTGCAGTGTAGTGGTCCTATCTGCTGACAGACAAGCCAGGCAGGAAAACAAAGCTTGTGCGCCTTTTGTTTTCACAGACAAGCAGGACAGGAAAACAAAGCTCATGCGCCTCTTTCTTTCACAGACAAGCAGGACAGGAAAACAAAGCTCATGCGCCTCTTGCTTTCACAGACAAGCAGGACAGGAAAACAAAGCTCATGCGCCTCTTGCTTTCACAGACAAGCAGGACAGGAAAACAAAGCTCATGCGCCTCTTGCTTTCAATGACAAGCAGGACAGTAAAAACAAAGCTCATGCGCCTCTTGCTTTCAATGACAAGCAGGACAGTAAAAACAAAGCTCATGCGCCTCTTGCTTTCACAGACAAGCAGGACAGGAAAACAAAGCTCATGCGCCTCTTGCTTTCAAAGACAAGCAGGACAGGAAAACAAAGCTTGTGCGCCTCTTGTTTTCACAGACAAGCAGGACAGTAAAAACAAAGCTCATGCGTCTCTTGTTTTCACAGACAAGCAGGACAGTAAAAACAAAGCTTGTGCGCCTCTTGCTTTCACAGACAAGCAGGACAGGAATGCAAAGCTCGTGCGCTTCTTGTTTTTACAGACTCCACCTAAACGCCTATATCTACGTAACACCTAACCTACACTCCTCCTGCTCTGCTTCGCTACTGACCGCCTACAGCTACGTCACAGCTAACCTACACACCCCCTGCTCCAACTCGCTACCAACCACCTACAGCTACGTCACAGCTAACCTACACTCCCCCTGCTCCACCTCACTACCGACTACCTACAGCTACGTCACAGCTAACCTACACTCCCCTTGCTCCACCTCGATACCGACCACCTACAGCTATGTCACAGCTAACCTACACTCCCCCTGCTCCACCTCGCTACCGACCACCTACAGCTACGTCACAGCTAACCTACACTCCCCCTGCTCCGCCTCACTACCGACCACCTACAGCTATGTCACAGCTAACCTACACTCCCCCTGCTCCGCCTCACTACCGACCACCTACAGCTACGTCACAGCTAACCTACATTCCCCCTGCTCCGCCTCACTACCGACCACCTACAGCTAAGCCACAGCTAACCTACACTCCCCCTGCTCCGCCTCACTACCGACCACCTACAGCTACGTCACAGCTAACCTACACTCCCCCTGCTCCGCCTCACTACCGACCACCTACAGCTATGTCATACCTAATCTACACTCCTCCTGCTCTGCCTCGCTACCGACCACCTACAGCTACGTCACAGCTAACCTACACTCCCCCTGCTCCGCCTCACTACCGACTACCTACAGCTACGTCACAGCTAACCTACACTCCCCCTGCTCCGCCTCACTACCGACCACCTACAGCTACGTCATACCTAATCTACACTCCTCCTGCTCCGCCTCGCTACCGTCCACCTACAGCTACGTCACAGCTAACCTACACTCCCCCTGCTCCGCCTCACTACCGACTACCTACAGCTACGTCACAGCTAACCTACACTCCCCCTGCTCCGCCTTGCTACCGACCACCTACAGCTAAGCCACAGCTAACCTACACTCCTCCTGCTCCGCCTCTCTAACGACCACCTACAGCTACGTCACAGCTAACTTACACTCATCCTGCTCTGCTACCGACCACCTACAGCTACATCACAGCTAACCTACACTCCCCCTGCTCCGCATCGCTACTGACTACCTACACTTATGTCACAGCTAACCTACACTTTAGTGACCGGCCTCTATATAAATATGCCTCTAGTGACCGGCCTCTATATAAATATGCCTCTAGTGACCGGCCTTTATATAAATATGTCTCTAGTGACTGGCCTTTATATAAATATGCCTTTAGTGACTGTCCTCTATATACTGTAGAAGCTAAGGCCCTACACATAAATATTAAATATTTAAAATGATGCATAGTTATATAGAATGCATAATGTTTAAGAATTTGCACATAAATTAAAATGTATTTAATGTTGTTTGTTGTGTTTATTATTTCTAATTAAAGAAAGTATAATTAATATTATAGGTCTATATAACTGCATGCCTGTTATGTAAAAATATAATTTAATGCTACTGACTACTATAACATAAATATATATTAAAATATTTATCTATGCTATCACAAATAAACACAACAAGCTAACTTAAATACATTTTAATGTTTATGCAATACTTAAAATATTATGCAATATACATGCATAACTGTTTAATTATTGAATATCAATGCAAGGCCTGGCTACAGTATATCTTCAATCTTGGAAATAAAATGCATGATCATGTATAATAGACATGTGCCCACTGAAAGAGTTTGTTTCGTTTTCATTAGTTAGTTAGTAATTTAATTTCAGCATATTCATTATGTCAAGTTAAATAAGTAATTTACACCTAGAGTACAAGTTTTCGCGGTAAAAACTTGCGGGGCTAACGCTCCTTTTTTTTCCAGCGCTTACTTTAAACAACGCTGGTATTACAAGTTTTCTGAATGGCTGCGTTAGCCTCAGAAGAGTGAGCGTTGAGCATAATTTAGCTCCACTTCTACCTGTAATACCAGCGTTGTTACAGTAGCGGTAAGCTGGCAAAACGTGCTTGTGCACGATTTCCCCATAGGAAACAATGGGGCTGAGCTGGCTGAAAAAAAAACTAACACCTGCAAAAAAGCAGTGTTCAGCTCCGAACGCAGCCCCATTGTTTCCTATGGGGAAACACTTTCTAAGTCTACACCTAACACCCTAACATGAACCCCGAGTCTAAACACCCCTAACCTTACACTTATTAACCTCTAATCTGCTGCCCCCAACATCGTCGCCACCTGCATTATACTATTAACCCCTAATCTGCCGCTCCGGACACCGCCGCCACCTACATTATACCTTTGAACACCCCCCTAAGTTAAATATAATTTAAAGAAATCTAAATAAAATTACTATAATTAAATAAATTATTCCTTTTTAAAACTAAATACTTACCTATAAAATAAACCATAAGATAGCTACAATATAACTAATAGTTACATTGTAGCTATTTTAGGATTTATATTTATTTTACAGGCAACTTTGTATTTATTTTAACTAGGTAGAATAGCTATTAAATCGTTAATAACTATTTAATAGCTACCTAGTTAAAATAATTACAAAATTACCTGTAAAATAAATCCTAACCTAAGTTACAAATACACCTAACACTACACTATCAATAAATTAATTAAATAAATTAACTACAATTATCTAAACTAAAATACAATTAAATAAACTAAACTATAGTACAAAAAAAACTAAATTACAAAAAAAAATATTACAAGAATTTTAATCTAATTTCACCTAATCTAAGCCCCCTAATAAAATAAAAAAAGCCCCCCAAAATAATAAAATTCCCCACCCTATACTAAATTACAAAAGTAATCAGCTCTTTTACCAGCCCTTAAAAGGGCTTTTTGCGGGGCATTGCCCCAAAGTAATCAGCTCTTTTACCTGTAAAAAAAATGCAAGACCCCCCCAACATTAAAACCCACCACCCACACACCCCTACTCTAAAACCCACCCGATCCCCCTTAAAAAAACTAACACTAACCCCCTGAAGATCACCCTACCTTGAGCCGTGTTCACCCAGCCGGGCCGAATTCTTCATCCAATCTGGGCGATGGTCCTTCATCCGGAAGAAGTCTTCATCCAAGCAGGGCAGAAGAGGTCCTCCATCTGGCAGAAGTCTTCATCCAAGCGGGGCAGAAGAGGTCCTCCATCCGGCAGAAGTCTTCATCCAAGCGGGGCAGAAGAGGTCCTCCATCCGGCAGAAGTCTTCATCCATGCAAGGCTCCATCTTCAAGACCTCCGACGCGGAACATCCTCCTCGGCCGATGGACTAACGACAAATGAAGGTTCCTTTAAATGACGTCATCCAAGATGGCGTCCCTCAAATTCTGATTGGCTGATAGGATTCTATCAGCCAATCGGAATTAAGGTAGGAAAAATCTGATTGATTGATTTAATCAGCCAATCGGATTGAAGTTCAATCCGATTGGCTGATTGGATCAGCCAATAGAATGCGAGGTCAATTCTATTGCCTGATCCAATCAGCCAATCGGATTGAACTTCAATCCGATTGGCTGATTAAATCAACCAATCGGATTTTTCCTACCTTAATTCCGATTGGCTGATAGAATCCTATCAGCCAATCAGAATTCGAGGGACGCCATCTTGGATGACATCATTTAAAGGAACCTTCATTCGTCGTTAGTCCGTCGGCCGAGGAGGATGTTCCGCGTTGGAGGTCTTGAAGATGGAGCCGCGGATGGATGAAGACTTCTGCCGGATGGAGGCCCTCTTCTGCCCCGCTTGGATGAAGACTTCTGCTGGATGGAGGACCTCTTCTGCCCGGCTTGGATGAAGACTTCTGCCGGATGGAGGACCTCTTCTGCCCCACTTGGATGAAGACTTCTGCCGGATGGAGGACCACATCACCCGGATTGGATGAAGAATTCGGCCCGGCTGTGTGAACACGACTCAAGGTAGGGTGATCTTCAGGGGGTTAGTGTTAAGTTTTTTTAAGGGGGGATTGGGTGGGTTTTAGAGTAGGGGTGTGTGGGTGGTGGGTTTTAATGTTGGGGGGGGTCTTGTATTTTTTTTTTACAGGTAAAAGAGCTGATTACTTTGGGGCAATGCCCCGCAAAAAGCCCTTTAAAGGGCTGGTAAAAGAGCTGATTACTTTGTAATTTAGTATAGGGTAGTGAATTTTATTATTTTGGGGGGCTTTTTTATTTTATTAGGGGGCTTAGATTAGGTGTAATTAGATTAAAATTCTTGTAATTTTTTTTATTTTTTGTAATTTAGTGTTTGTTTTTTTACTATAGTTTAGTTTATTTAATTGTATTTTAGTTTAGATAATTGTAGTTAATTTATTTAATTAATGTATTGATAGTGTAGTGTTAGGTGAATTTGTAATTTAGGTTAGGATTTATTTTACAGGTAATTTTGTAATTATTTTAACTAGGTAGCTATTAAATAGTTATTAACTATTTAATAGCTATTCTACCTAGTTAAAATAAATACAAAGTTGCCTGTAAAATAAATATAAATCCTAAAATAGCTACAATGTAACTATTAGTTATATTGTAGCTATATTAGGGTTTATTTTATAGGTAAGTATTTAGTTTTAAATAGGATTAATTTATTTAATTATAGTAATTTTATTTCGTTTTATTTAAATTATATTTAAGTTAGGGGGGTGTTAGGGTTAGACTTAGGTTTAGGGGTTAATAACTTTATTATAGTAGCGGCGACGTTGGGGGCTGGAGATTGGGGGTTAATAATTGTAGGTAGGTGGCGGCAACGTTGGGGGGGCAGATTAGGGGTTAATAAAATTTATTATAGTGTTTGCGAGGTGGGATTGTGGCGGTTTAGGGGTTAATACATTTATTATAGTGGCGGCGATGTCCGGTCAGCAGATTAGGGGTTAATAAGTGTAGGTAGGTGGCGGGGACATTGGGGGGGCAGATTAGGGGTTAATAAATATAATATAGGTGTCGGCGATGTTAGGGACAGCAGATTAGGGGTTCATAGGTATAATGTAGGTGGCGGCGATGTCCGGTCGGCAGATTAGGGATTAAATCATTTTATTATAGTGTTTGCGATGTAGGGGGGCCTCGGTTTAGGGGTTCATAGGTAGTATATGGGTGTTAGTGTACTTTGTAGCACTGTAGTTAAGAGCTTTATGTTCCGGCGTTAGCCCATAAAATTCTTAACTACTGACTTTTTTATGCGGTAGGAGTCTTGGAGGTAGAGGCTGTACCGCTCACTTTCTTCAAGACTTGTAATACCAGTGTTAGCCAAATCCCATTAAAAAGATAGGATACGCAATTGATGTAAGGGGATTTGCGGTAGCCAAAAGTCGCGGAAGAAAAGTGAGCGGTACACCTGTACCTGCCATACTCGTAATACCAGCGGGCATTAAAAAGCAGCGTTAGGACCCCTTAACTCTGCTTTTTAAAGCTAACACAGAACTTGTAATCTAGGCATTAGTTTCGGCATATTCGTTATGTTAAGTTAAATTGTTTTTCGGATTCATTCGTTATTTTGGATTAATTCTTTATTCATATTCATTATTCTATTCTAAACTTTAGAATAGAATAATGAATATAAATAAAGAATGGATCCGAAATAACTAATTAATCCAAAAAACAATTTAACTTAACATAAAGAATATGCCGAAACTAAATTATATAAACCAATGTCCCCCTACATTACCAACACTAAATAAAAACCTATTAACCTCTAAACTGCCGTCCCCCACATCGCCAACACTAAATAAACCTATTAACACCTAAACCGCCGCCCCCCACATCGCCAAAACTAAATAAAGCTATTAACCTCTAAACCGCTGTGCCCCCACATTGCAACTACCTAAATTAAACTATTAACCTCTAAACTGCCGTCCCCCCACTTAGCCAACACCAAATAAACCTATTACCCCTAAACCGCCCCTCACATCGCCAACACTAAATAAAGCTATTAACCTCTACACCGCTGTCCCCCCACTTCGCAACTACCAAAATTAAACTATTAAAGGGACAGTCTAGGCCAAAATAAACTTTCATGATTCAGATAGAGCATGTAATTTTAAACAATTTTCCAATTTACTTTTATCACCAATTTTGCTTTGTTCTCTTGGTATTCTTAGTTGAAAGCTTAACCTAGGAGGTTCATATGCTAATTTCTTAGACCTTGAAGCCCACCTCTTTCAGATTGCATTTTAACAGTTTTTCACCACTAGAGGGTGTTAGTTCACGTATTTCATATAGATAACACTGTGCTCGTGCACATGAAGTTATCTGTGAGTAGGCACTGATTGGCTAGACTGCAAGTCTGTCAAAAGAACTGAAAAAAGGGGCAGTTTGCAGAGGCTTAGATACCAGATAATCACAGAGGTTAAAAGTATATTATTATAACTGTGTTAGTTATGCAAAACTGGGAAATGGATAATAAAGGGATTATCTATCTTTTAAAACAATAAAAATTCTGGTGTAGACTGTCCCTTTAACCCCTAAAACTAACACCCCCCCTAACTTTAGCATAATTAAAATTCACCTAAATTAAAGTTACATTATTACTAACTACCTAGTTAAAATAAATACAAACTTACCTGTGAAATAAAAATAAAACCTTAGCTTAAACTAAAAGAAAACTAACATTACTTGTTTTCAAAAAAAAAATAAAAAAAAAAAAAAACCTAACATTAAAAAAAAGAATAAAAACTACAATCACAAAAAATAATAAACACTAAAATTACAAAAAATAAAAACTACCATTACAAAAAATAACAAACGAAATTATCCAAAATAATAAAAATGATTCCTATTTATTATCAATTTTTCTTTATTCTTTTGCTATCTTTATTTAAAAAGCAGAAATGTGATGCATAGGAGCCGGCTCATTTTTGGTTGAGAACCTGGATTATGACAAATTCCTTTGGTAAACGCTTCTGTCAGAGATGTGTGTGCACTCACCCAGCGTGCCGCGCTGTCTTCACTGCTATCTCAGCAGCACCGCTCTGTGTTTCCTCTTCAGCGCTCCCCACGGGAGCTAAAGCCAGGAAGGAAGGTTCCGGTTCAACAGGTGCAAACGGATAGTACAGGGAAATTTCACCGGATTCCCTGAGAAATCAATAAGGTAAAGAGTAGCCAGAATCCTTGCAGTCAAATGGATCGGTCAGGGTGAAATGCCAAAAAACGAACCGGCACCAATAAGCAATAAAAAGTTTCTTTTATTTATTTGATAGCACATAAAAAGGCATACACGCCAACACAAGGTACAGGTCAAACGCGTTTCGTAGTTCTCACTTCTTCAGTGACCTCTGAAAAAGCCTGTAAACTCTCCCTTAATAAAGGCAGTAACCACTCCCTTAACACAGGTGTTTAAAGGTAAGTCAGATTAAAGTAAGAAAATGGAGGGTAATTCATGTACATTCATTTGAGTTCATTGTAAACAATAAGTAAAAGGTAAGCCAGTGTGAAAACAGAATATACAGAGAGACACTAATATGTATTACATTCTATGGATCAATTGGCTTACTTCAATTAATTTTTAGAAAATCATTTTTCTCTTTGAGTCACCTAAAAGGCCATAAATGATCAACATATGTATAACATATTTAATAAACCTCCAAAAATTACCTAATATCTAAATAAATGAGGCCTATTATAAGATAAAATTATTGTATTACCAATAATAAAGGGTCATAGTTTTTCATTTGAAACTTATCATATTGTGGTAGCCAAGGTGTAACTTAGGTTTCAATAATGAATACTCCACAATTATGTTTCACCAAAAGTAATTATTATTAAATAATACCCTCTTCTCTAATTGTTACATAGATTCAATCCACATAGAGTTTAATGTCCCAATCTGAGTTTAACCCTTTAGGGACCCTCGTATTCAGTTGGAAAATCCAATAGACCTCCCTTTGACTCAGGAGTTTTAATCTATTGCCTCCTCTAGGTGGTCTTTTCACGTGCTCAATACCCTGAAAGCATAGTAGTTTACTATTGCCATTATGTTCAGACTTGAAATGTAAGGCAACTGGAGTATCCGAGTCCTCATCACTGATGGATCTCAGATGCTCCAGGAACCTTGTTTTGAGGGGTCTGGTCGTCTGGTCAACATATTTAATGTTGCATTGTTTGCACGTGAGTAGATAAATCACGTAAGATGTATTACAATTAATGTATTCCTTTATATGAAAGGATTTTTCATTATCTGTAGATTTGAACGTATCCCCCAGCATGGCATGGGTGCATGAAATGCACCTTCTACTGCCACAGTGGAAGAAACCTTTCTTCAGAGTTAACCAGTTTTCACTGGCAACTGTGGGGGGCATAGACAGAGAAAGAATATTCGCCAGAGTCCTAGATTTCCTTGTTACAAATTTACATCCCCCTTCCACTATCTTATCCATGGTGTCATCTACCTTAAGTATGGGGAGGGATTTCTTAATTATTTGACAAATATTATCATATTCTTTGCTATAGGCCGTAATGAATACTGGTTTCTGCTGGTAATTAACCTTTTTCTGAGTCTTATATGTAATCAAATCTTGCCTTGTCATATCATCCACTTTGGTCTCTGCTTCCTTCAAGTAATCAATTTTATATCCCCTTTCCAGGAACCGCTCAGTGGTTCTCTCAGAATGCACCTCGTATGCACTTTCCGTGCTGCAATTTCTCTTCGTCCTCATATATTGGCCCTTGGGGATTGCCTTTATTACATGTCTTGGGTGACTAGATTTGGCCATTAGCAGAGTATTACCTGCACTCTCTTTCCTATATAGTTCTACTTCTACACGACATTCATTTGTGTTTGGTTTAATAAGAACATCAAGGAAAGGCATCTCTGTTCTACTCATGTTCATGGTAAAACGAAGATTATGCTGGTTGTCAGAGAGATACGTAAAGAAGTCATTAACCATTGAATCATTCCCATTAAAAATGAACACCAGGTCGTCAATATAGCGACCATAATGTATAATGTGTTCTTTGAAGGGATTACCATCGCCAAAGACACGAGACAGCTCCCACCAACCTAAAAATAGGTTGGCATAAGTGGGTGCAAATTTTGCTCCCATGGCTGTCCCCTGTCTTTGGCGATAATAATCCCCCTCAAATAGGAAAAAATTATGAGTCAATAGGAATTCAATTGACCTTAAAATAAACTCCCTGAGTCCAGTATCATAATCTGTATATGTCTCAAGACATGACTGTATGGCCATGATGCCCTTTTCATGGGGGATCGAGGTATAGAGAGATACAACATCAATGGTCACAATACAATAATTGTCCTGCCATTCCACTTGTTCTATCTGTCTGATAAAATCAGTGGTATCTCTAATATAGCTCTTGAGGCCCAGTACAATGGGTTGTAGTAGGGTATCTATCATAGTACTTAATGGCTCGTTTAATGAACCGATACCCGCCACTATGGGGCGTCCAGGAGGTGAAGTCAGGCTCTTATGAACCTTTGGGATGCAGTGAAAGATTGGTGCAACAGGATGTTCAACCAATAGATAATCAAAATTCATTTTTGTTATTGCACCAATCATCACTGCCCAATCCAAAAGGTCATGAAGAATTCTCCTATACTTGAATGTAGGATTAATAGGAAGTTTTTCATACACTTCCTCGTCTTGCAACTGTCTATGCACCTCTTTTATGTAGTCTGTCCTATCAAGGACGACCACATTTCCTCCCTTATCTGAATTGCGTATTACAATTGACAAATTACTCTTCAATTGCTCCTTCTTGCGCATGATTGGCTGTGCATGGGCAGGGTTGCATGCGAGCGCACAGCAGCATTCGTTTGCAATGGTAAATGCAGGCAGCGGATTGCTGCCCGCTAGAAGAGGTCGGATTATAAATTGAGCCCTAGAACATTACCTGCAAAGTTTCCTAACTGCTATAGAGGTTAGCCCTGTGGAACATCATATATTCGCTATTAATTCACCTTTACACCTTATGCTAGGTCTGAATTCACGCTAATACTTTCAATGCAGTTTTTGTCTGTGCTCAAGCACAACCTTTTACTTTCGAATTTTAATACGCTCATTAGCGTGTTTGCAATATTGCTTATCGCTTCCTGCGCTAACGTTATTCCACCACTTGTAATCTAGCCCAAAATGTGTAATTCTAAAGCTCCTATTTATTTATCTAATACACAGCTCTGTGTGATCACCTGAGGTCTGTCAATTACAGTATTGTGCCTCTAGAGGGAGCTTTTGCAATGCTGAGATGGAGCCGTTCTGCAATAACAAACTCTTGTCTGAAAATTCCCTAATAGCCTAAAATAATCCGTGTAATGAATAGAGGTGAAGCACTTCCCTTAGCTTAGCGAGCTGTGAATACCACAAAGCCCTGTACTTCCCTGTACTAGTGTTAGTCCTCAGTGCATGAATATCTCACGCTTTAGTTTAGGCACTGGGTTCGGCAGGAGCTGATGTTGCATTGGGTGAGAATAGCAAACCATTAGCTCCCAATACCTCTCTCTGTAGGAGCTGCTGTTGCATTGCGTGAGAATAGCAAACCATTAGCTCCCAATACCTCTCTCTGTAGGAGCTGCTGTTGCATTGGGTGAGAATAGCAAACCATTAGCTCCCAGTACCTCTCTCTGTAGGAGCTGCTGTTGCATTGGGTGTGAATAGCAAAATATTAGCTCCTAATACCTCTCTCTGTAGGAGCTGCTGTTGCATTGCATGAGAATAGCAAACCATTAGCTCCCAATAGCTCTCTCTGTAGGAACTGCTGTTGCATTGGGTGAGAATAGCAAACCATTAGCTCCCAGTACCTCTCTCTGTAGGAGCTGCTGTTGCATTGGGTGTGAATAGCAAACCATTAGCTCCCAGTACCTCTCTCTGTAGGAGCTGCTGTTGCATTGGGCGAGAATAGCAAACCTTTAGCTCCCAATACCTCTCTCTGTAGGAGCTGCTGTTGCATTGGGTGTGAATAGCAAACCATTAGCTCCCAATACCTCTCTCTGTAGGAGCTGCTGTTGCATTGGGTGAGAATAGCAAACCATTAGCTCCCAGTACCTCTCTCTGTAGGAGCTGCTGTTTCATTGGGTGAGAATAGCAAACCATTAGCTCCCAGTACCTCTCTCTGTAGGAGCTGCTGTTGCATTGGGTGAGAATAGCAAAGCTTTAGCTCCCAGTACCTCTCTCTGTAGGAGCTGCTGTTGCATTGGGTGAGAATAGCAAACCATTAGCTCCCAGTACCTCTCTCTGTAGGAACTGCTGTTGCATTGTGTGAGAATAGCAAACCATTAGCTCCCAGTACCTCTCTCTGTAGGAACTGCTGTTGCATTGTGTGAGAATAGCAAACCATTAGCTCCCAGTACCTCTCTCTGTAGGAACTGCTGTTGCATTGGGTGAGAATAGCAAACCTTTAGCTCCCAATACCTCTCTCTGTAGGAGCTGCTGTTGCATTGCGTGAGAATAGCAAACCATTAGCTCCCAGTACCTCTCTCTGTAGGAGCTGCTGTTGCATTGGGTGAGAATAGCAAACCTTTAGCTCCCAGTACCTCTCTCTGTAGGAACTGCTGTTGCATTGGGTGAGAATAGCAAACATTTAGCTCCCAATACCTCTCTCTGTAGGAGCTGCTGTTGCATTGGGTGAGAATAGCAAACCATTAGCTCCCAATACCTCTCTCTGTAGGAGCTGCTGTTGCATTGGGTGAGAATAGCAAACCTTTAGCTCCCAATACCTCTCTCTGTAGGAGCTGCTGTTGCATTGTGTGAGAATAGCAAACCATTAGCTCCCAGTACCTCTCTCTGTAGGAACTGATGTTGCATTGGGTGAGAATAGCAAACCATTAGCTCCCAGTACCTCTCTCTGTAGGAGCTGCTGTTGCATTGGGTAAGAATAGCAAACCATTAGCTCCCAATACCTCTCTCTGTAGGAGCTGCTGTTGCATTGGGTGAGAATAGCAAACCATTAGCTCCCAATACCTCTCTCTGTAGGAGCTGCTGTTGCATTGGGTGAGAATAGCAAACCTTTAGCTCCCAATACCTCTCTCTGTAGGAGCTGCTGTTGCATTGGGTGAGAATAGCTAACCTTTAGCTCCCAATACCTCTCTCTGTAGGAGCTGCTGTTGCATTGGGTGAGAATAGCAAACCATTAGCTCCCAGTACCTCTCTCTGTAGGAACTGCTGTTGCATTGTGTGAGAATAGCAAACCATTAGCTCCCAGTACCTCTCTCTGTAGGAGCTGATGTTGCATTGGGTGAGAATAGCAAACCATTAGCTCCCAATACCTCTCTCTGTAGGAGCTGCTGTTGCATTGGGTGAGAATAGTAAACCTTTAGCTCCCAATACCTCTCTCTGTAGGAGCTGCTGTTGCATTGTATGAGAATAGCAAATCATTAGCTCCCAGTACCTCTCTCTGTAGGAACTGATGTTGCATTGGGTGAGAATAGCAAACCATTAGCTCCCAATACCTCTCTCTGTAGGAGCTGCTGTTGCATTGGGTGAGAATAGCAAACCATTAGCTCCCAATACCTCTCTCTGTAGGAGCTGCTGTTGCATTGGGTGAGAATAGCAAACCATTAGCTCCCAGTACCTCTCTCTGTAGGAGCTGCTGTTGCATTGGGTGTGAATAGCAAAACATTAGCTCCCAATACCTCTCTCTGTAGGAGCTGCTGTTGCATTGCATGAGAATAGCAAACCATTAGCTCCCAATACCTCTCTCTGTAGGAACTGCTGTTGCATTGGGTGAGAATAGCAAACCATTAGCTCCCAGTACCTCTCTCTGTAGGAGCTGCTGTTGCATTGGGTGTGAATAGCAAACCATTAGCTCCCAGTACCTCTCTCTGTAGGAGCTGCTGTTGCATTGGGTGAGAATAGCAAACCTTTAGCTCCCAATACCTCTCTCTGTAGGAGCTGCTGTTGCATTGGGTGAGAATAGCAAACCATTAGCTCCCAATACCTCTCTCTGTAGGAGCTGCTGTTGCATTGGGTGAGAATAGCAAACCATTAGCTCCCAGTACCTCTCTCTGTAGGAGCTGCTGTTTCATTGGGTGAGAATAGCAAACCATTAGCTCCCAGTACCTCTCTCTGTAGGAGCTGCTGTTGCATTGGGTGAGAATAGCAAAGCTTTAGCTCCCAGTACCTCTCTCTGTAGGAGCTGCTGTTGCATTGGGTGAGAATAGCAAACCATTAGCTCCCAGTACCTCTCTCTGTAGGAACTGCTGTTGCATTGTGTGAGAATAGCAAACCATTAGCTCCCAGTACCTCTCTCTGTAGGAACTGCTGTTGCATTGGGTGAGAATAGCAAACCATTAGCTCCCAGTACCTCTCTCTGTAGGAGCTGCTGTTGCATTGGGTGAGAATAGCAAACCATTAGCTCCCAATACCTCTCTCTGTAGGAGCTGCTGTTGCATTGGGTGAGAATAGCAAACCATTAGCTCCCAGTACCTCTCTCTGTAGGAGCTGCTGTTGCATTGGGTGAGAATAGCAAACCTTTAGCTCCCAATACCTCTCTCTGTAGGAACTGCTGTTGCATTGGGTGAGAATAGCAAACATTTAGCTCCCAATACCTCTCTCTGTAGGAGCTGCTGTTGCATTGGGTGAGAATAGCAAACCATTAGCTCCCAATACCTCTCTCTGTAGGAGCTGCTGTTGCATTGGGTGAGAATAGCAAACCTTTAGCTCCCAATACCTCTCTCTGTAGGAGCTGCTGTTGCATTGTGTGAGAATAGCAGATCATTAGCTCCCAGTACCTCTCTCTGTAGGAACTGATGTTGCATTGGGTGAGAATAGCAAACCATTAGCTCCCAGTACCTCTCTCTGTAGGAGCTGCTGTTGCATTGGGTAAGAATAGCAAACCATTAGCTCCCAATACCTCTCTCTGTAGGAGCTGCTGTTGCATTGGGTGAGAATAGCAAACCATTAGCTCCCAATACCTCTCTCTGTAGGAGCTGCTGTTGCATTGGGTGAGAATAGCTAACCTTTAGCTCCCAATACCTCTCTCTGTAGGAGCTGCTGTTGCATTGGGTGAGAATAGCAAACCATTAGCTCCCAGTACCTCTCTCTGTAGGAACTGCTGTTGCATTGTGTGAGAATAGCAGACCATTAGCTCCCAGTACCTCTCTCTGTAGGAGCTGATGTTGCATTGGGTGAGAATAGCAAACCATTAGCTCCCAATACCTCTCTCTGTAGGAGCTGCTGTTGCATTGGGTGAGAATAGTAAACCTTTAGCTCCCAATACCTCTCTCTGTAGGAGCTGCTGTTGCATTGTATGAGAATAGCAAATCATTAGCTCCCAGTACCTCTCTCTGTAGGAACTGATGTTGCATTGGGTGAGAATAGCAAACCATTAGCTCCCAATACCTCTCTCTGTAGGAGCTGCTGTTGCATTGCATGAGAATAGCAAACCATTAGCTCCCAATACCTCTCTCTGTAGGAACTGCTGTTGCATTGGGTGTGAATAGCAAACCATTAGCTCCCAGTACCTCTCTCTGTAGGAGCTGCTGTTGCATTGGGTGTGAATAGCAAACCATTAGCTCCCAGTACCTCTCTCTGTAGGAGCTGCTGTTGCATTGGGTGAGAATAGCAAACCTTTAGCTCCCAATACCTCTCTCTGTAGGAGCTGCTGTTGCATTGGGTGTGAATAGCAAACCATTAGCTCCCAATACCTCTCTCTGTAGGAGCTGCTGTTGCATTGGGTGAGAATAGCAAACCATTAGCTCCCAGTACCTCTCTCTGTAGGAGCTGCTGTTTCATTGGGTGAGAATAGCAAACCATTAGCTCCCAGTACCTCTCTCTGTAGGAGCTGCTGTTGCATTGGGTGAGAATAGCAAAGCTTTAGCTCCCAGTACCTCTCTCTGTAGGAGCTGCTGTTGCATTGGGTGAGAATAGCAAACCATTAGCTCCCAGTACCTCTCTCTGTAGGAACTGCTGTTGCATTGTGTGAGAATAGCAAACCATTAGCTCCCAGTACCTCTCTCTGTAGGAACTGCTGTTGCATTGTGTGAGAATAGCAAACCATTAGCTCCCAGTACCTCTCTCTGTAGGAACTGCTGTTGCATTGGGTGAGAATAGCAAACCTTTAGCTCCCAATACCTCTCTCTGTAGGAGCTGCTGTTGCATTGCGTGAGAATAGCAAACCATTAGCTCCCAGTACCTCTCTCTGTAGGAGCTGCTGTTGCATTGGGTGAGAATAGCAAACCTTTAGCTCCCAATACCTCTCTCTGTAGGAGCTGCTGTTGCATTGGGTGAGAATAGCAAACCTTTAGCTCCCAATACCTCTCTCTGTAGGAGCTGCTGTTGCATTGGGTGAGAATAGCAAACCATTAGCTCCCAATACCTCTCTCTGTAGGAGCTGCTGTTGCATTGGGTGAGAATAGCAAACCTTTAGCTCCCAATACCTCTCTCTGTAGGAGCTGCTGTTGCATTGTGTGAGAATAGCAGATCATTAGCTCCCAGTACCTCTCTCTGTAGGAACTGATGTTGCATTGGGTGAGAATAGCAAACCATTAGCTCCCAATACCTCTCTCTGTAGGAGCTGCTGTTGCATTGGGTGAGAATAGCAAACCATTAGCTCCCAATACCTCTCTCTGTAGGAGCTGCTGTTGCATTGGGTGAGAATAGCAAACCATTAGCTCCCAATACCTCTCTCTGTAGGAGCTGCTGTTGCATTGGGTGAGAATAGCTAACCTTTAGCTCCCAATACCTCTCTCTGTAGGAGCTGCTGTTGCATTGGGTGAGAATAGCAAACCATTAGCTCCCAGTACCTCTCTCTGTAGGAACTGCTGTTGCATTGTGTGAGAATAGCAGACCATTAGCTCCCAGTACCTCTCTCTGTAGGAGCTGATGTTGCATTGGGTGAGAATAGCAAACCATTAGCTCCCAATACCTCTCTCTGTAGGAGCTGCTGTTGCATTGGGTGAGAATAGTAAACCTTTAGCTCCCAATACCTCTCTCTGTAGGAGCTGCTGTTGCATTGTATGAGAATAGCAAATCATTAGCTCCCAGTACCTCTCTCTGTAGGAACTGATGTTGCATTGGGTGAGAATAGCAAACCATTAGCTCCCAATACCTCTCTCTGTAGGAGCTGCTGTTGCATTGGGTGAGAATAGCAAACCTTTAGCTCCCAATACCTCTCTCTGTAAGAGCTGCTGTTGCATTGTGTGAGAATAGCAAATCATTAGCTCCCAGTACCTCTCTCTGTAGGAACTGATGTTGCATTGGGTGAGAATAGCAAACCATTAGCTCCCAGTACCTCTCTCTGTAGGAGCTGCTGTTGCATTGGGTAAGAATAGCAAACCATTAGCTCCCAATACCTCTCTCTGTAGGAGCTGCTGTTGCATTGGGTGAGAATAGCAAACCATTAGCTCCCAATACCTCTCTCTGTAGGAGTTGCTGTTGCATTGGGTGAGAATAGCAAACCTTTAGCTCCCAATACCTCTCTGTAGGAGCTGCTGTTGCATTGGGTGAGAATAGCAAACCTTTAGCTCCCAATACCTCTCTCTGTAGGAGCTGCTGTTGCATTGGGTGAGAATACCAAACCATTAGCTCCCAGTACCTCTCTCTGTAGGAGCTGCTGTTGCATTGGGTGAGAATAGCAAACCATTAGCTCCCAGTACCTCTCTCTGTAGGAGCTGCTGTTGCATTGGGTGAGAATAGCAAAGCTTTAGCTCCCAGTACCTCTCTCTGTAGGAGCTGCTGTTGCATTGGGTGAGAATAGCAAACCATTAGCTCCCAGTACCTCTCTCTGTAGGAACTGCTGTTGCATTGTGTGAGAATAGCAAACCATTAGCTCCCAGTACCTCTCTCTGTAGGAACTGCTGTTGCATTGTGTGAGAATAGCAAACCATTTGTTACGGTTACCCTTAGTCTCGCTGAGAGATGGACCGCTTAGTAGCCTGGATCCCTATTGCTAAAGAGGGGAGAAGCTGCTTTCCATAGTATTCTATATGAGTCTCGCAAATATAGAATAATCTCCCTTAGCTGCAGTACCGCTAGGATACCCTTCTGCCCACAAAAACGAGTCAACGCTGCGATTGAGGGTCAAACAAGAACTCAGGACTGGGATGCCCAGCCTGCTTTTTATTAAGGTTACATGCACACAGGGCACTCCCAGGGGGAGAGGGGGGGAAGCACAAAATCCCCCATCACACATTTAGATAGAGAGCACTGTCCTTTGACAGGCCACAATAGGATTACAGTACTTAAGATAACAAGTTTACAAGTTCATCTTATCAATTAGCAGTCTGGCTCCAGAGGTGATTAGACAATAGTTTCTAAAAGCTGAAAAAAAAGAGTTAACTCTTTATGAAATGATACTTGTTACGGTTTTCTTGGAGCCCTTCTTAGGCGCTGGCTTGCTGGTTCAGGCATTGCTGCTGGGAAATAAGCTCTTCACAACAAAATAACTAATGCTTCTGTAACAGTGCTCCCTTTCTGTGGAACACTCTGGCAGACACGGTCTGACCCCTTTTCGGGGCAGACTAAGGCTGTCCAGACCGCTGATTATGCGGGGCTGAGGTCGGTTTGTCTGGACAACCCGTCGGCGTTGCCATTCTGTTTCCCAGGTCTGTAAGTAATGGTGAAATTGAAGGGTTGCAACGATAAGCTCCAACGTAATAGCCTGCCGTTATCTCCAGAGACCCGGTTCAGCCACACCAACGGGTTATGGTCGGTGACCAGAGTGAACTCCTGACCATATAAATAGGGAGTCAATTTCTTTAATGCCCACACCAAAGCCAAACACTCCTTTTCGACCGCTGCATAGCTGACTTCGCGGGGCAGGAGCTTCCGGCTGATGTAGGCAACTGGATGCTCCCCTCCATCTTCGCCTACTTGGCTGAGGACGGCTCCCAGCCCGAACATGGAAGCATCTGTATGGACGATAAAACGTTTGTTAAGGGCTGGGGCCGCCAAGACAGGAGCGTTAATTAGAGCATTTTTGAGAGCCTGGAAAGCCGTTTCACAGTGGGGAGACCACAGGACCTGTCGAGGTAAGTTCTTCTTGGTCAAGTCAGTCAGGGGTTTGGCAAGTGTGCTGTAGTCTGGTACGAACCGTCTATAGTACCCTGCCGTGCCCAGGAAGGCTAGGACCTGAGTCTTAGTGATGGGGGTGGGCCAATTGGCGACAGCTTCTATTTTGGCCGGCTCTGGTCGCTGCTTTCCACACCCCACCCGGTGACCCAGGTACTGTACCTCGGCCATCCCAAAGTGGCATTTTTCTGGCTTCAGAGTCAGGCCAGCAGCCCGGATCTGATCCAGAACCATTCCCACATGAGCTAAGTGGTCCTCCCAGGACTCACTGTGGATCGCTATGTCGTCCAGGTAGGCGCAAGCAAAACTCTGGAAGCCATCCAGGAGCCTATCCACCAAGCGCTGGAATGTAGCTGGGGCATTCTTCATCCCAAACGGCATTACCCTAAACTGATATAAGCCGAATGGGGTGACGAATGCCGACTTGGGGATAGCCTCCGGGGCCAGGGGAATCTGCCAGTAACCTTTGCAGAGGTCAATAGTGGTCAGGTAATTTCCCCTGGCTATACGATCGAGTAGCTCGTCTACCCTGGGCATAGGGTAAGCGTCCGTCACGGTATTTTCATTGAGCCTCCGATAGTCTACGCAGAACCGGGTGGTCCCATCTTTCTTGGGCACCAAGACAACTGGGGAGGCCCAGGGACTATCGGAGGGCTCAATTACCCTGAGCTGGAGCATCTCATCGATCTCCTTCTTCATTCCTGTCCTAACTGCTTCGGGGATTCGGTACGGAGCCTGGCGCAAGGGAGCTTGTCCCGGAGTATCTACCTGGTGGGTGGTTAAAGTAGTGTACCCTGGCTTCGGGGAGAAGGTGAGGTGTTTAGACTGGAGGAGTTGGTTGAGCTGCTCCCTTTCAGTGGGGCTAAGTCGGTCCCCTATCTGAACCTGCGCCACTATACCTGTGGGGAGGCTCTTTTCTAATAGGTCTGGAATGGGTAAACTGTCGGGGTCTTCCTGAGGGGAACAACATACGGCCGTCACGTTCTCTGGCCGCTCAAAATATTCCTTGAGCATGTTTACATGGAATGTCTTTCTAAGATTGTTGTCGTGGCAGCTAGCTATCACATAAGTGGTGTCTCCCCTTTTCTCTACGATCTGGTAGGGACCCTGCCAGGACGCCTGCAATTTGTCTGTCTTCACCGGCTTAAGTACTAACACCTTTTGTCCTATGGTGAAGATTCTCTTTCGGGCCCCCCGATCGTACCATACTTTCTGTCTTCTCTGGGCCAACTGGAGATTAGCCCGCACGGATTTGGCTAATTGCTCCATTCGGTCCCTGAGTTCCAGCACGTATGGCACAATGGGGACACCGTCAGCCTCCATCTCTCCCTCCCAGTGCTCCCGGATCAGGTTTAGGGGTCCCCGTACCTTTCTTCCGTAGAGCAACTCGAAGGGAGAGAACCCTGTCGTTTCCTGGGGCACCTCCCGATAAGCAAATAGGAGGTGCGGCAGGAAGCGTTCCCAGTCTCGGTATTCCTGAGTGAACGTCTTGAGCATTTGCTTGAGGGTCCCATTGAACCTCTCACACAGCCCGTTCGTCTGGGGGTGGTATGGGGAGCTCAGGAGGGACTTAATTTTGCAAACCTGCCAGAGTTGTTGGGTCAATTCAGCCGTAAATTGGGTGCCTCGGTCGGATAGGATTTCTTTTGGAAATCCTACCCGGGAGAACACCTGTACTAGTGCATTCGCTACCGTATCCGCTTGTATGTTGGATAGGGCGACAGCCTCTGGGTACCTGGTAGCGTAGTCCACTACGGTAAGAATGTATCGCTTACCGGAGGGACTAGGGGTAGCCAGTGGTCCCACTAGGTCAATAGCAACCCGGCTGAAGGGTTCCTCTACAATGGGCATATTTACTAGCTGGGCTTTAGGGTGATCGCCTCGCCTTCCTACTCGTTGACACACATCGCAGGTGTTACAGTAAGTTCTAACGTCAGCGTGCACCCCTGGCCAAAAGAACGTGTGAGTAATGCGGTGTAGGGTACGGGTAACGGCTAGGTGGCCTGCTAAGGGGATGTCGTGGCCTATTTTGAGGATTTCTTGACGGTATTTGTGGGGCACTACCAGCTGTCGCCTACGCTGTCCCCTTTTCTCTGTCCAGCGGTATAGTTTCCCTTTTTCCCATAAGAATGTTTCGTTATCTGCCCCGCCCCCTCCGGTCTCTGCTCGTTCCCGGTACTTTTGTAAGGTCGGGTCAGTCTTAGACTCTGCCTCGAAAGCATCTGGGGTGTCCCAGGGTATGGGGCCTAACCTGTCAGGCAAGGTCAGGGTAGGTCTTACCTGTGTCTCCCGCACTGGTGAGAGCTCTCGCTCCGTCCGGGCTTGGGCCCGTGTAGTCACTGGGTCCGCCTCGTTGTTGCATACTGGAGCATAGGCAGAAGTCATGGGGCCCAAATCGTTGCCCAGTAGTACTTCGGCAGGTAAATTATCCATTAGGCCCACGTTCACAGCCCCCTTTCCCGCTCCCCAATCAAGATGCACTTTAGCTGTTGGAATTTTGTACACATCCCCCCCCGCCACTCTAACGGCCACAGTCTGTCCGGATCGCTTGTGCTCTGGCACCAAATGACTCTGTACCAGCGTGATAGTAGCCCCTGTGTCTCGCAATCCCTCGGTAGATCGCCCCTCGAGCCATACCCTCTGCCGATGGTGCTGGCGGTTATCTGAGGCAGCATATACAGGGTCTGCCTCGTGAAGCGGCCCCACATATCCCTCCATAGGGGCCTCTTGGTTAACACAGAGGGCCCGGGCCGGACGATAGGACCCAGAGGGGTAATTGTAATTCCTGGGTGTCTGGTGCGTATTAAGGGGGCAGCTAGCCATGAAATGCCCTGGTTGCTTGCATCGGTGGCAAGTCGGTCTGGGACGCTCAGAGCTGTTATTGGGTGGTCCTGAGTGTCGGACGGGCCTTGTGGGCACCGGGGCTCGGAATTCAGTACGAGGGGGTGCACGGTAAACCTCTCTGGGTTCGACCCGTGCTGGAGCTCGGTAGTTCATGGGTTCGTGAAGACGGGAGTCATAATGTTCATCGGCCAATTTGGCTGCTTCTTCTAAGGTAGAAGGCCGCCTGTCTCGCAGCCATTCCTTCCCTTGCTGTTCCATGCCATTATAAAAATGTTCTAAGAGAAACAATTGTAAAATTTCCTCCCCAGTCACCGCTTTACTTCCGCTCAGCCAGTGATTTGCCGCTCTCCGCATTCGGTGCGCCCATTCCATATGGGTATCGTTAGGCTTCTTTTCCGTGCCCCGAAACTGTCGGCGATACGTGTCCGGAGTTACAGCGTACCGTCGCAACAGTGTCTCCTTAACTAGCTCATACTGTGTCACTTCCTCAGCACCCAGAGTACGAAAGGCTTCCAGGGCTCGCCCGGATAGTTTCCCAGACAATATCGTGGGCCACTCTCTGTTGGGAATCTGGTGCAGGGCACATTGCCTTTCGAAGTCCGCCAAATATTCATCAATCCCTGTCTCGCTCTCTAGGAAGGGTCGAAATGCCGCATAGGGTATCTTGGGCCTCCCAGCATTTTCGACAGGGATGATTACCTGCGGGGCTTCAGCATTGCGGTGTGCATTCGCTAGGTTGAGTTCGTGGGCTCGAGTCTCTCGTATATCCTCGTCCGCCTCTGCCATCAACTGCTGTACCAATTCCATGGAGGGGTTCGGCCCGTATAATGAGAGCCTTTCCCGAACAATCCTGGTTTTTTCGTCACTAATCGTGGTCGGTGTTTCCGCCATTGTGAAGCTCTGATCCAGTTCGGTCAATTCTGCGATCAGATCTCTCCTCGGCCGGTTGCTGGCGTACCCCCCTCTGCTTTCAAGTAAATCCTTTTGGGTTGTACGCTTCAATTTTTCGTAAGCGCTCTCCATCCGTTCTGTACCTCTCCTAGGAAATCCAGGAAAATCCCGCCGCTGCCGCCAAATGTTACGGTTACCCTTAGTCTCGCTGAGAGATGGACCGCTTAGTAGCCTGGATCCCTATTGCTAAAGAGGGGAGAAGCTGCTTTCCATAGTATTCTATATGAGTCTCGCAAATATAGAATAATCTCCCTTAGCTGCAGTACCGCTAGGATACCCTTCTGCCCACAAAAACGAGTCAACGCTGCGATTGAGGGTCAAACAAGAACTCAGGACTGGGATGCCCAGCCTGCTTTTTATTAAGGTTACATGCACACAGGGCACTCCCAGGGGGAGAGGGGGGGAAGCACAAAATCCCCCATCACACATTTAGATAGAGAGCACTGTCCTTTGACAGGCCACAATAGGATTACAGTACTTAAGATAACAAGTTTACAAGTTCATCTTATCAATTAGCAGTCTGGCTCCAGAGGTGATTAGACAATAGTTTCTAAAAGCTGAAAAAAAAGAGTTAACTCTTTATGAAATGATACTTGTTACGGTTTTCTTGGAGCCCTTCTTAGGCGCTGGCTTGCTGGTTCAGGCATTGCTGCTGGGAAATAAGCTCTTCACAACAAAATAACTAATGCTTCTGTAACACCATTAGCTCCCAGTACCTCTCTCTGTAGGAACTGCTGTTGCATTGGGTGAGAATAGCAAACCTTTAGCTCCCAATACCTCTCTCTGTAGGAGCTGCTGTTGCATTGCGTGAGAATAGCAAACCATTAGCTCCCAGTACCTCTCTCTGTAGGAGCTGCTGTTGCATTGGGTGAGAATAGCAAACCTTTAGCTCCCAGTACCTCTCTCTGTAGGAACTGCTGTTGCATTGGGTGAGAATAGCAAACATTTAGCTCCCAATACCTCTCTCTGTAGGAGCTGCTGTTGCATTGGGTGAGAATAGCAAACCATTAGCTCCCAATACCTCTCTCTGTAGGAGCTGCTGTTGCATTGGGTGAGAATAGCAAACCTTTAGCTCACAATACCTCTCTCTGTAGGAGCTGCTGTTGCATTGTGTGAGAATAGCAAACCATTAGCTCCCAGTACCTCTCTCTGTAGGAACTGATGTTGCATTGGGTGAGAATAGCAAACCATTAGCTCCCAGTACCTCTCTCTGTAGGAGCTGCTGTTGCATTGGGTAAGAATAGCAAACCATTAGCTCCCAATACCTCTCTCTGTAGGAGCTGCTGTTGCATTGGGTGAGAATAGCAAACCATTAGCTCCCAATACCTCTCTCTGTAGGAGCTGCTGTTGCATTGGGTGAGAATAGCAAACCTTTAGCTCCCAATACCTCTCTCTGTAGGAGCTGCTGTTGCATTGGGTGAGAATAGCTAACCTTTAGCTCCCAATACCTCTCTCTGTAGGAGCTGCTGTTGCATTGGGTGAGAATAGCAAACCATTAGCTCCCAGTACCTCTCTCTGTAGGAACTGCTGTTGCATTGTGTGAGAATAGCAGACCATTAGCTCCCAGTACCTCTCTCTGTAGGAGCTGATGTTGCATTGGGTGAGAATAGCAAACCATTAGCTCCCAATACCTCTCTCTGTAGGAGCTGCTGTTGCATTGGGTGAGAATAGTAAACCTTTAGCTCCCAATACCTCTCTCTGTAGGAGCTGCTGTTGCATTGTATGAGAATAGCAAATCATTAGCTCCCAGTACCTCTCTCTGTAGGAACTGATGTTGCATTGGGTGAGAATAGCAAACCATTAGCTCCCAATACCTCTCTCTGTAGGAGCTGCTGTTGCATTGGGTGAGAATAGCAAACCATTAGCTCCCAATACCTCTCTCTGTAGGAGCTGCTGTTGCATTGGGTGAGAATAGCAAACCATTAGCTCCCAGTACCTCTCTCTGTAGGAGCTGCTGTTGCATTGGGTGTGAATAGCAAAACATTAGCTCCCAATACCTCTCTCTGTAGGAGCTGCTGTTGCATTGCATGAGAATAGCAAACCATTAGCTCCCAATACCTCTCTCTGTAGGAACTGCTGTTGCATTGGGTGAGAATAGCAAACCATTAGCTCCCAGTACCTCTCTCTGTAGGAGCTGCTGTTGCATTGGGTGTGAATAGCAAACCATTAGCTCCCAGTACCTCTCTCTGTAGGAGCTGCTGTTGCATTGGGTGAGAATAGCAAACCTTTAGCTCCCAATACCTCTCTCTGTAGGAGCTGCTGTTGCATTGGGTGTGAATAGCAAACCATTAGCTCCCAATACCTCTCTCTGTAGGAGCTGCTGTTGCATTGGGTGAGAATAGCAAACCATTAGCTCCCAGTACCTCTCTCTGTAGGAGCTGCTGTTTTATTGGGTGAGAATAGCAAACCATTAGCTCCCAGTACCTCTCTCTGTAGGAGCTGCTGTTGCATTGGGTGAGAATAGCAAAGCTTTAGCTCCCAGTACCTCTCTCTGTAGGAGCTGCTGTTGCATTGGGTGAGAATAGCAAACCATTAGCTCCCAGTACCTCTCTCTGTAGGAACTGCTGTTGCATTGTGTGAGAATAGCAAACCATTAGCTCCCAGTACCTCTCTCTGTAGGAACTGCTGTTGCATTGTGTGAGAATAGCAAACCATTAGCTCCCAGTACCTCTCTCTGTAGGAACTGCTGTTGCATTGGGTGAGAATAGCAAACCTTTAGCTCCCAATACCTCTCTCTGTAGGAGCTGCTGTTGCATTGCGTGAGAATAGCAAACCATTAGCTCCCAGTACCTCTCTCTGTAGGAGCTGCTGTTGCATTGGGTGAGAATAGCAAACCTTTAGCTCCCAATACCTCTCTCTGTAGGAACTGCTGTTGCATTGGGTGAGAATAGCAAACATTTAGCTCCCACTACCTCTCTCTGTAGGAGCTGCTGTTGCATTGGGTGAGAATAGCAAACCATTAGCTCCCAATACCTCTCTCTGTAGGAGCTGCTGTTGCATTGGGTGAGAATAGCAAACCTTTAGCTCCCAATACCTCTCTCTGTAGGAGCTGCTGTTGCATTGTGTGAGAATAGCAGATCATTAGCTCCCAGTACCTCTCTCTGTAGGAACTGATGTTGCATTGGGTGAGAATAGCAAACCATTAGCTCCCAGTACCTCTCTCTGTAGGAGCTGCTGTTGCATTGGGTAAGAATAGCAAACCATTAGCTCCCAATACCTCTCTCTGTAGGAGCTGCTGTTGCATTGGGTGAGAATAGCAAACCATTAGCTCCCAATACCTCTCTCTGTAGGAGCTGCTGTTGCATTGGGTGAGAATAGCTAACCTTTAGCTCCCAATACCTCTCTCTGTAGGAGCTGCTGTTGCATTGGGTGAGAATAGCAAACCATTAGCTCCCAGTACCTCTCTCTGTAGGAACTGCTGTTGCATTGTGTGAGAATAGCAGACCATTAGCTCCCAGTACCTCTCTCTGTAGGAGCTGATGTTGCATTGGGTGAGAATAGCAAACCATTAGCTCCCAATACCTCTCTCTGTAGGAGCTGCTGTTGCATTGGGTGAGAATAGCAAACCTTTAGCTCCCAATACCTCTCTCTGTAGGAGCTGCTGTTGCATTGTATGAGAATAGCAAATCATTAGCTCCCAGTACCTCTCTCTGTAGGAACTGATGTTGCATTGGGTGAGAATAGCAAACCATTAGCACCCAATACCTCTCTCTGTAGGAGCTGCTGTTGCATTGCATGAGAATAGCAAACCATTAGCTCCCAATACCTCTCTCTGTAGGAACTGCTGTTGCATTGGGTGTGAATAGCAAACCATTAGCTCCCAGTACCTCTCTCTGTAGGAGCTGCTGTTGCATTGGGTGTGAATAGCAAACCATTAGCTCCCAGTACCTCTCTCTGTAGGAGCTGCTGTTGCATTGGGTGAGAATAGCAAACCTTTAGCTCCCAATACCTCTCTCTGTAGGAGCTGCTGTTGCATTGGGTGAGAATAGCAAACCATTAGCTCCCAATACCTCTCTCTGTAGGAGCTGCTGTTGCATTGGGTGAGAATAGCAAACCATTAGCTCCCAGTACCTCTCTCTGTAGGAGCTGCTGTTTCATTGGGTGAGAATAGCAAACCATTAGCTCCCAGTACCTCTCTCTGTAGGAGCTGCTGTTGCATTGGGTGAGAATAGCAAAGCTTTAGCTCCCAGTACCTCTCTCTGTAGGAGCTGCTGTTGCATTGGGTGAGAATAGCAAACCATTAGCTCCCAGTACCTCTCTCTGTAGGAACTGCTGTTGCATTGTGTGAGAATAGCAAACCATTAGCTCCCAGTACCTCTCTCTGTAGGAACTGCTGTTGCATTGGGTGAGAATAGCAAACCATTAGCTCCCAGTACCTCTCTCTGTAGGATCTGCTGTTGCATTGGGTGAGAATAGCAAACCTTTAGCTCCCAATACCTCTCTCTGTAGGAGCTGCTGTTGCATTGCGTGAGAATAGCAAACCATTAGCTCCCAGTACCTCTCTCTGTAGGAGCTGCTGTTGCATTGGGTGAGAATAGCAAACCATTAGCTCCCAATACCTCTCTCTGTAGGAACTGCTGTTGCATTGGGTGAGAATAGCAAACCTTTAGCTCCCAATACCTCTCTCTGTAGGAGCTGCTGTTGCATTGGGTGAGAATAGCAAACCATTAGCTCCCAATACCTCTCTCTGTAGGAGCTGCTGTTGCATTGGGTGAGAATAGCAAACCTTTAGCTCCCAATACCTCTCTCTGTAGGAGCTGCTGTTGCATTGTGTGAGAATAGCAGATCATTAGCTCCCAGTACCTCTCTCTGTAGGAACTGATGTTGCATTGGGTGAGAATAGCAAACCATTAGCTCCCAGTACCTCTCTCTGTAGGAGCTGCTGTTGCATTGGGTAAGAATAGCAAACCATTAGCTCCCAATACCTCTCTCTGTAGGAGCTGCTGTTGCATTGGGTGAGAATAGCAAACCATTAGCTCCCAATACCTCTCTCTGTAGGAGCTGCTGTTGCATTGGGTGAGAATAGCTAACCTTTAGCTCCCAATACCTCTCTCTGTAGGAGCTGCTGTTGCATTGGGTGAGAATAGCAAACCATTAGCTCCCAGTACCTCTCTCTGTAGGAACTGCTGTTGCATTGTGTGAGAATAGCAGACCATTAGCTCCCAGTACCTCTCTCTGTAGGAGCTGATGTTGCATTGGGTGAGAATAGCAAACCATTAGCTCCCAATACCTCTCTCTGTAGGAGCTGCTGTTGCATTGGGTGAGAATAGTAAACCTTTAGCTCCCAATACCTCTCTCTGTAGGAGCTGCTGTTGCATTGTATGAGAATAGCAAATCATTAGCTCCCAGTACCTCTCTCTGTAGGAACTGATGTTGCATTGGGTGAGAATAGCAAACCATTAGCTCCCAATACCTCTCTCTGTAGGAGCTGCTGTTGCATTGGGTGAGAATAGCAAACCTTTAGCTCCCAATACCTCTCTCTGTAAGAGCTGCTGTTGCATTGTGTGAGAATAGCAAATCATTAGCTCCCAGTACCTCTCTCTGTAGGAACTGATGTTGCATTGGGTGAGAATAGCAAACCATTAGCTCCCAGTACCTCTCTCTGTAGGAGCTGCTGTTGCATTGGGTAAGAATAGCAAACCATTAGCTCCCAATACCTCTCTCTGTAGGAGCTGCTGTTGCATTGGGTGAGAATAGCAAACCATTAGCTCCCAATACCTCTCTCTGTAGGAGTTGCTGTTGCATTGGGTGAGAATAGCAAACCTTTAGCTCCCAATACCTCTCTGTAGGAGCTGCTGTTGCATTGGGTGAGAATAGCAAACCTTTAGCTCCCAATACCTCTCTCTGTAGGAGCTGCTGTTGCATTGGGTGAGAATACCAAACCATTAGCTCCCAGTACCTCTCTCTGTAGGAGCTGCTGTTGCATTGGGTGAGAATAGCAAACCATTAGCTCCCAGTACCTCTCTCTGTAGGAGCTGCTGTTGCATTGGGTGAGAATAGCAAACCATTAGCTCCCAGTACCTCTCTCTGTAGGAGCTGCTGTTGCATTGCATGAGAATAGCAAACCATTAGCTCCCAATACCTCTCTCTGTAGGAGCTGCTGTTGCATTGCATGAGAATAGCAAACCATTAGCTCCCAATACCTCTCTCTGTAGGAGCTGCTGTTGCATTGGGTGAGAATAGCAAACCATTAGCTCCCAGTACCTCTCTCTGTAGGAGCTGCTGTTGCATTGCGTGAGAATAGCAAACCATTAGCTCCCAGTACCTCTCTCTGTAGGAGCTGCTGTTGCATTGGGTGAGAATAGCAAACCATTAGCTCCCAGTACCTCTCTCTGTAGGAACTGCTGTTGCATTGTGTGAGAATAGCAAACCATTAGCTCCCAGTACCTCTCTCTGTAGGAGCTGTTGGGAGCAAGAAGGCAGCAGCTATATTTGTACACCTCATGTATTAAAGGGATATTAAACTCATAAATGTCCTTGTGTGATTCAGACAGAGCAAACCATTGTACAAATATTTCCAGTTTACTTCTATTATCAAATTTGGTTTGTTCTCATGTTATTCTTTGTTGAAGAGATATATAGATAGGTAGCGTACATATGTCTGAAGCACTAGATAACAGGAAATAGTGCTCTTACTAATGTATAACATTCTTGCAAAACTGCTGCCCTATAATGCTCAAGATGTGCACACTCCTGAGCTTACATCCCTGTTTTTCAACCAAAGATACCAAAAGTATATGAGTGTTCGTGTTTTTCTTGCAGTTTTTCCAGCTGCATTGAAGTCTATGGGAGGATACATTAACGGGGTCGCGATATTTGAAGTTCAACTTTTTGCAAACGTTGGGTTTTTGCTTGTGTGCTAACATTTTACTTTCAACTTGCAATACGAGCGCAACAAGCCGCGCGAAAAAGGCCTCCGTCTAGCGGGAGCGCAATATAGCACTACACTCGTAATCTAGCCCATAGTGTGTTCTTCAGACATTGCTCCTCCCACACAGGGTATATATATCTATATATATATATATATATATATATATATATATATATATATATATATATATATATTTATAATACCTAAATGTGATTATTTCAGAGCTATAGAAATAGATTAAATAACTTGTCAGGTGGATGCCATTTGATTTAAGTTACCCCAAGCCAGAGCTCAACAAATGTGTTCATAATCTAGGAGCCAGCCCATAAATTTAGGAGCCAGAATGTTTTCACCAACCCTATGGGTGTGTGTGTGTGGGTATATACCAGGGTGCCGGTGCCTAATTTTAAGGTGGCCAGTGGCTCCCTGGTGCCTGGATTTGTGAATCCCTGCCCTAGGCAACAACTTAAATGGCCTAATCACAAATACATATTTGAAATCTGTCTCCTTATATTCTCTCACATTTAATATTTTGGCCAGCAATAGGTAGTCAGGGATATAATAAGATAAGGAGACAGATTTCAAAATCTGTATTTGTGATTAGGCAGTTTAAGTTTTTGCCTAGGGCAGGGATTCACAAACACAGGCACCAGAGAGCCACTGGCCACCTTAAAATGAGGAACCGGCACCCTGGTATATACCCACACACACATTGGGTTGGTGAAAACATTCTGGCTACTAAATTTATGGGCTGGCTCCTAGATTTTGAACAAATTTGTTGAGCTCTGGCTTGGGGGAACTTAAATCAAATGGCATCCACCTGACAAGTTATTTAGTCTATTTCTATAGCTGTGAAATAATCATATTTAGGTATTATAGTTCAAATAAATCAGATAAAATGGCATAATGATATAATAACAATCCATAAGCAGGAACTGTTTGAGTATTTTTGTCTTATCTCCTTTTCTTTGGCCAGTTTGGGACGGATAGAAATGAGATCCCGTGGCCAGGATTCAGGAACTCACAGGATATACTCCAGCCTCTTCAGGGCAGTAGCAACACAATTAGAGATAAGTTAGAGGAAAAGCAGACAAACGTAAATGATAAAAATAGTTTGTTTGCACTAAGCATTATTATATTTGGAGTTTACTTTTCTTTTAAGCACTTTTTTTTTTTATATAACAAAGAGGTTATAAAGAAAACCAACCAACAATGTAAAAAAATTGAGACTACAATGTATCAAATAAATATTACTGAGGGATTTCTGAGACTCAGCAATAAATTCAACTGCAACACTTTACCAAAAAGGTTTAGTAAATTGCTAAATATTGTAATGTCTGTTTTGTTATGTAAAAGTAGCCTCGCTGGATAGAATGAAATTAGCCTCTGCAGACTAGAGGCTGAACATGGGCGTCCTGGCGCTTTCTCAAGGCGTGGTCGGGATTTTCCTCCTATACCACATGCTAAATGTAGAGAACTGTCATTGCCCATGAGAGGTATCTTGTCTCGCTAATTCAAAGCTAACAGGTTGTCTCATTTTACTTTTTCACATGCACATATGGGGACAGATTGATAGAGGATTTTGCTTTGTTTTGTAATGTTTTTGTGATGCCGGCATCCGTGATTATGGAAATCATTCTATGACGTGAGAAGCTAACGGTTATAAGATACAAACGGGTTCATTGATTTCAATGGAACTGATCTCACCTCTCGCTGCTGTGATGAGGGACGGGTTACAAATGTTCTGTTTGTATTTTCCATTAAATAATTTTTATTATTTTCCAAACAAGGATACAAGAAAACTAAAACATAGTTGTACAAATATTAACAACAACCGCTAATGGAACAAGAGTGGCAGCACAGGGTCATCTCAGTACAATTTAATAATTCCATTATCTAAGAGTTATTCAGGAGAGCTAATGCTCCCTGTCTCAGGAGATATCTTAGGTTACAACATATATCAAACTAACATAGTAATACTGACTGGACACAATGTAACGATGGTGAATTTATTTACCTTGTTCCCAAATAAATATAACATCAGCAATAAAGTCTTGTTTACCTATAAATGTGTAATGTATTTTTTCTAGTTCAAGCACATGGCTCACTTCATTAATCTACATAGTATACGTGGGAGTTATAACTTTCTTCCAAAACCTAGGAATCAAACGTCTGGCACAAAGAAGTATACAATGAAGTAGCTTCTTACGGTACATACAGGGACACTTGGGATATCGCTCAGCAGCACCATGCTTAGGGTAAATGCTAGGGGCCTCCCTAGGATCATATCAACATGATTACTTATATTGTCCCAATATGTTTGGAGAAGAGAGCATGACCACCATATGTGGGAGAGGGTACCTGTTTCTCCACAGTGTCTCCAGGAGGAGCTGGGGAAAATACTATGTAGGCGATGGGGGGTTAAATACCATCTCGAAAGTAACTTAAAGTTCATTTCTACTAATGTTAACGATAAAAATGATTTTTTGGTTTCTATAAAAATGTGATGCCATTGGGCATCAGTTAGTACAATATTCAGCTCTTTTCCCCATTTTATGATAAATTCAGACCTCTTACTAGGAAAGGTCCCTCTAAGTAATTTGTAATTGATGGATATGTGGGATTTGGTGACTGAGGGGGTCGTGCTCAAAATTTCAAGAGGAGTAAGGGGTCTTGTGAGGTCATTCTTATGGGAACCATAAGTGAAATGGAGAACCCAGTAATTGGCGTATCTCCGCTTGGGGTCGCATGAGCCCGTCTTGTAGTACCATGTGTGTCGGTATGTTGGTGGAAGCACCCGCAATCCGCGGCATTGGAATGGTGAGGGATTGCAACAGCAGGGGATTGTTGAGCAGTGGGGAGAGAGGAGATACCTGACTCGATATTAATTTGTCTGTAACTAAGGATTTATCCCATGTTTAAAGTGTGGCAGCTATATAGTAGTTCACCTAAAGTCCACTTGTGAGGTATCCAGCACTGATCTCCCACTGGCTAAAAAGGTTTCCATCTGTACCCAGGGCTTCCCTTTCAAAGAGTGTTTCCATGCAACTATGCGCGCAATGTGAGCCGACTTATAATAATTCATGAAATTTGGAGACCCCAGGCCGCCATCCCCCATATTTAGAAATATACGGCTAGATTACAAGTTTTGTCGGTAAAAACTTGCGGAGCTAACACTCCATTTTTTTCCAGCACTCATTTTAAACAACGCAGGTATTACAAGTTTTCTGAATGGCTGCGTTAGCCTCAGAAAAGTGAGCGTTGAGCAAATTTAGCGCCACTTCTACTTGTAATACCAGTGTTGCTTACGGTAGCGGTAAGCTGGAAAAACGTGTTCGTGCACGATTTCCCCATAGGATACAATGGGGCTGAGACGGCTGAAAAAAAACCTAACATCTGCAAAAAAGCAGCGTTCAGCTCTTAACGCAGCCCCATTGTTTCCTATGGGAAAACACTTTCTAAGTCTACACCTAACACCCTAACATGAACCCCGAGTCTAAACACCCCTAACCTTACACTTATTAACCTCTAATCTTCCGGCCCTTAACATCGTCGCCACCTGCATTATCTATTAACCCCTAATCTGCCGCTCCGGACACCGCCGCCACCTACATTATCCCTATAAACCCCTAATCTTCTGCCCCTAACATCGGCGACACCTATATTATATTTATTAACCCCTAATCTGCCGCCCCCAACGTCGTCGCCACCTACCTACAATTATTAACCCCTAATCTGTCGCCCCAACCATATTAAATGTATTAACTCCTAAACCTAAGTCTAACCCTAACACCCCCTAACTTAAATCTATTTTTAATAAATCTAAATAAAAATTCTATAATTAAATAATTTAATCCTATTTAAAACTAAATACTTACCAATAAAATAAACCCTAATATAGCTACAATATAACTAATAGTTACATTGTAGCCATTTTAGGATTTATATTTATTTTACAGGCAACTTTGTATTTATTTTAACTAGGTACAATAGCTATTAAATAGTTAATAACTATTTAATAGATACCTAGTTAAAATAATTACAAAATTACCTGTAAAATAAATCCTAACCTAAGTTACAAATACACCTAACACTACACTATCAATAAATTAATTACAATTATCTAAGCCCCCTAATAAAATAAAAAAGCCCCTCAAAATAATAAAATCCCCTATCCTAAACTAAATTACAAAGTAATCACCTCTTTTACCAGCCCTTAAAAGGGCTTTTGCGGGGCATTGCCCCAAAGTAATCAGCTCTTTTACCTGTAAAAAAAAGAAATACAATACCCCCCCAACATTACAACCCACTACCCACACACCCCTACTCTAAAACCCAACTGATCCCCCCTTAAAAAAACCTAACACTACCCCATTGAAGATCACCCTACCTTGGGCCATGTTCACCCAGCCGGGCACAGATGGGGCAGAAGAGGACATCCGGAACGGCAGAAGTCTTCATCCTATTTGGGCAGAAGAGGACATCCGGACCGGCAGACATCTTCATCCAGGCGGCATCTTCTATCTTCATCCTTTCGGAGCGGAGCAGAGCCATCTTCTATCCAGCCAACGCGGAGCCATCCTCTTCAATCGAAGTCCTAACGCAGAATGAAGTTTCCTTTAAATGATGTCATCCAAGATGGCGTCCCTTGAATTCCGATTGGCTAATAGGATTGATGGTTGATTTAATTGATGGTTGATTTAATTAGCCAATCGGATTGAAGTTCAATCCGATTGGCTGATTGGATCATCCAATAGAATGCAACGTCAATTCTATTGGCTGATCCAATCAGCCAATCCAATTGAACTTCAATCCGATTGGCTGATTAAAACAACCAATTGGATTTTTCCTACCTTAATTCCGATTGGCTGATAGAATCCTATCAGCCAATCGGAATTCGAGGGACACCATCTTGGATGACGTCATTTAAAGGAACCTTCATTCTGCGTTAGGACTTCGATTGAAGAGGATGGCTCCGCGTCGGCTGGATAGAAGATGGCTCCACTCCGCTCCGGAAGGATGAAGATAGAAGATGCCACTTGGATGAAGATGTCTGCCGGTCCGGATGTCCTCTTCTGCCCCATCGGTGCCCGGCTGGGTGAACACGGCTCAAGGTAGGGTGATCTTCAATGGGGTAGTGTTAGGTTTTTTAAAGGGGGATCGGGTGGGTTTTAGAGTAGGGGTGTGTGGGTAAATGGTTGTAATGTTGGGGGGTCTTGCATTTTTTTTTACAGGTAAAAGAGCTGATTACTTTGGGGCAATGCCCCGCAAAAAGCCCTTTTAAGGGCTGGTAAAAGAGCTGATTACTTTTGTAATTTAGTATAGGGTAGGAAATTTTATTATTTTGGGGGGCTTTTTTATTTTATTAGGGGGCTTACATTAGGTGTAATTAGATTAAAATTCTTGTAATATTATTTTATTTTGTAATTTAGTGTTTGTTTGTTTTTTTGTACTATAGTTTAGTTTATTTAATTGTATTTTAGTTTAGATAATTGTAGTTAATTTATTTAATTAATTTATTGATAGTGTAGTGTTAGGTGTATTTGTAACTTAGGTTAGGATTTATTTTACAGGTAATTTTGTAATTATTTTAACTAGGTAGCTATTAAATAGTTATTAACTATTTAATAGCTATTGTACCTAGTTAAAATAAATACAAAGTTGCCTGTAAAATAAATATAAATCCTAAAATAGCTACAATGTAACTATTAGTTATATTGTAGCTATATTAGGGTTTATTTTATTGGTAAGTATTTAGTTTTAAATAGGATTAATTTATTTAATTATAGAATTTTTATTTAGATTTATTAAAAATAGATTTAAGTTAGGGGGTGTTAGGGATAGGGTTAGACTTAGGTTTAGGGGGCGGGAGATTAGGGGTTAATAAGTGTAGGTAGGTGGCGGCAACGTTGGGGGGGCAGATTAGGGGTTAATAAAATGTACTATAGTGTTTGTGAGGCGGGAGTGCAGCAGTTTAGGGATTAATACATTTATTATAGTGGCGGCGATGTTCGGTCGGCAGATTAGGGGTTAATAAGTGTAGGTAGGTGGCGGCGACGTTGGGGGTGGCAGATTAGGGGTTAATAAATATAATGTAGGTGTTGGCGATGTTAGGGGCAGCAGATTAGGGGTTCATAGGTATAATGTAGGTGGCGGCGATGTCCGGTCAGCAGATTAGGGGTTAAATAATTTTATTACAGTGTTTGCGATGTGGGGGGGCCTCGGTTTAGGGGTTAATAGGTAGTTTATGGGTGTTAGTGTACTTTGTAGCACTGTAGTTAAGAGCTTTATGTTCCGGCGTTAGCCCATAAAACTCTTAACTACTGACTTTTATATGCGTTAGGAGTCTTGGAGGTAGAGGCTGTACCGCTCACTTCTTCCAAGACTTGTAATACCAGCGTTAGCCAAATCCATTAAAAAGATAAGATACGCAATTGACGTAAGGGGATTTGCGGTATAGAAAAGTCACAGAAAAAAAGTGAGCGGTAGACCCTTTCCTGCCTGACTCGTAATACCAGCGGGCGTTAAACATGCAGCATTAGGACCCCTTAACGCTGCTTTTTAAAGCAAACGCAGAACTCGTAATCTAGGCAAAAGTGTTCCTAGACACTCTGGGTCTCTTATGCGCCAAAATGAATGAGTCAAATATTTTTTGTTGTTTCAGTAAATAATGTGTGGGGAGGTCCAAAGGAAGAACCTGGAATAAATAAAGGTATTTAAGGAGGAGATTCATTTTTATCTAAATAATATGTCCCTTCCAGGAACGATGACCCTGTCTATGCCGGAGTTCAAGGGATTTGTGGGTTTCTAGCTGGAGGGGAACATAATTAAGGTTAAATAATTCTGTATGGTTAGGCGAGATATCTATCAATAGGTAGTGTATTTTTCCAGCAATCTGAAAACAGGTACGTGTTTAGAAGTGATAGAAGATGCCGCCTGGATGAAGATGTCTGCCGGTCTGGATGTCCTCTTCTGCCCGGATAGGATGAAGACTTCTGCCGGTCCGGATGTCCTCTTCTGCCCCATCGGTGCCCGGCTGGGTGAACACGGCTCAAGGTAGGGTGATCTTCAATGGGGTAGTGTTAGGTTTTTTTAAGGGGGGATCGGGTGGGGGGGGTATTGTATTTCTTTTTTTTACAGGTAAAAGAGCTGATTACTTTGGGGCAATGCCCCGCAAAAAGCCCTTTTGAGGGCTGGTAAAAGAGCTGATTACTTTGTAATTTAGTTTAGGATAGGGAATTTTATTATTTTTGTAATTTAGTGTTTGTTTTTTTGTAATATAGTTTAGTTTATTTAATTGTATTTTATTTTAGATAATTGTAGTTTATTTAATTAATTTATTGATAGTGTAGTGTTAGGTGTATTTGTAGCTTAGGTTAGGATTTATTTTACAGGTAATTTTGTAATTATTTTAACTAGGTAGCTATTAAATAGTTATTAACTATTTAATAGCTATTGTACCTTGTTAAAATAAATACAAAGTTGCCTGTAAAATAAATATAAATCCTAAAATAGCTACAATGCAACTATTAGTTATATTGTAAGTATTTAGTTTTAAATAGGATTAATTTATTTAATTATAGAATTTTTATTTAGATTTATTAAAAATAGATTTAAGTTAGGGGGTGTTAGGGTTAGACTTAGGTTTAGGGGTTAATAACATTATTATAGTAGCGGCGAAATTGGGGGCGGGAGATTAGGGGTTAATAAGTGTAGGTAGGTGGCGGCGACGTTGGGGGGGCAGATTAGGGGTTAATAAAATTTACTATAGTGTTTGCAAGGTGGGAGTGCGGCGGTTTAGGGATTAATACATTTATTATAGTGGCGGCGATGTCCGGTCGGCAGATTAGGGGTTAATAAGTGTAGGTAGGTGGCCGCGACGTTGGGGGCGGCAGATTAGGGGTTAATAAATATAATGTAGGTGTTGGCGATGTTAGGGGCAGGAGATTAGGGGTTAATAGGTATAATGTAGGTGGCGATGATGTCCGGTCAGCAGATTAGGGGTTAAACAATTTTATTATAGTATTTGCGATGTGGGGGGGCCTCGGTGTTAATAGGTAGTTTGAAGGCCTTTTCTGCATCTGTAGAAAGTAGGACTAAGGGCGCTTAGGAGGTAGAGAATAGGGTGTGTAAAACTCGGATGGTGTTCTCTTTAGCTTCTCTTCTTCTAAAGCCGACCTGGTCGGTATGTATGAGGAAAGGAAGGTACTTGTTTATTCTCATGGCTAATAATTTGGCATATAGCTTAATGTCAATGTTTATTAAAGATATAGGGCGGTAATTAGAAACCATGTCAGGGGATTTACCTGGTTTAGGAATAACAGATATTGTGGCTTCCAAAAGGATTAGTGGCAATTGGCAATCTTGGTCGATAGAGTGATACATATTTAGCAGTTGGGTACAAAGGAGAGATTTGAACATATGATAAAATTTATGGGTAAATCCATCGGGCCAGGGACCTTGCCTTGGGGAAGGTTTTTGATGGCTAATAGAATTTCCTGGATGGAGAATTGCTTGTCTAGTGTTTCACAGTCTGTTTTAGATAATGTAGGCAGCCGAATCTGGGCCAGATAATTGTTTATATGATTAAGTTTGGCTTCTTAGTCTAGAGTTTGAAGATTATATAAAGAGGAGTAATATTGTGCAAATTGGTTAACACTATCACTATTATTAGCATAGGTTGTTCCACTGGAGTCTTTAATTTTAGCTATAAAAGTTTTGTATCACTTCTTCTTCAGAGATCTAGCCAAAAGTCGCCCTGCCTTATTACTCTCAATAAAAAATTTCGACTTGGACGTGAGTGTCTGCATATGGGCATTTTTAACTAGGTATTGATGTAGTGTTTCTCTAGCTTGCTGGGATTTCTGTAGGAGCAATTGGGATTGCGGATTGCGTTTTAATTCGCTTTCACAGTTATTAAAATTAGAGGTCAATGAGACTAACTGAGCTTCTCTTTGCTTATGTTGCTTATGTGTATGCCACATGATCACCCCCCTTATATAACATTTGTACGCTTCCCAGTTATTAGTTGCAGAAGTAGCTGAGGGGTCAATAAAAGAGAAAAATTCAGATGTTTTTTCAGTTAGGTCAATGGTTACTATGGGGTCTAGAAAAATGTGGTAATTTAATTTCCAGCGTATTGTGGTTTAGTGGACCACAGGAAAGTGGTACAGACCATACTGTGTTCTGATCAAGCGGTGTGGAAGAGTCTAGAGTCTATGAGTGAGGTAAGTGTGTGCTGTTCGCAGAGAATATAGTATAGCCGGGTAAAAGATCGTTGGGGGTTAGAAAAAAATGAGAAGTCCTTTGTGGTTGGGTGGGTGGTTCTCCAAGTGTCAAAAAAGGGGATAGTGTGTATTGCCTGCCAATTGGTCTTTATCTGGGAATTTTGAATATGACTTGCCAGTGGATGTGTCTAGCCTAGGACTGATTGGAAAATTAAGGTCACCGCCCAGGAACACCAGGACTTTTGATATATCTATAATCTGGTTAATAACTTTACAAAAGAAAGAGGGCTTGGGGCGGATAGGCACATAAATATTTACCAAGGTTATAGGTCTTACCAAAATACAGTCCCATTAAAACTAGAATGCGACCTTCCTGGTCTGAATATTTATTAAGTAGTACAAACGAGGTGCCCCTTCTAAAGGAGATACATACCCGTTATGTTTTGTCGGGCCTGAGCCTAAGAAATGTTGGTCATAGTAGAGCTGTGAAAGTGTGGGCTCGCTAGTTTTTTAAAGTGGGTTTTTTGGATCATAATAATATCAATATTCTTTTTATAAAAATTGTGGAAGGCTATAGAGCGCTTCTGAGGGGAGAGGAAACCTTTCACATTTTGTGTAGATAGTCTAAACTGATTGTGCTGGTTGTGTCCAGACATATAGTTGTAAATATAAATAGTCTAATGAATATGAGCCAATGCAGCCCAAGTAACTTAATGTCAAAGTAACCTTGTTGTATCCTGTATATAAGGAAATGCTATATAGAAAAATACACTTTAAATAAATAAACAAGAAAATACCAATCACAATTTAAACTAATGTGAAGAAGTAAGGAAAGGGAAGAAAGAGAGGAAAGGAGGAGAAAGAAGAGGGGAGAAAGAATAGTTAAGAACCACTAATAGCACAAGGTCTATTAGTCAGTGAAAATTCAAAAGATCAAAGACAAAGTAAGCAAAAAGGGGGAAGATGTGCTCGATGGAGCCCTCCCGACAGGCCGGGTACAAATAAACATAAGCCCGTAACAAGGGACAAAATGAACAACATGGTTTAGAACATATCAAGAGATTGTCTCTAAATTAGGGTAGAAACTCTTTGAGGAGAGACAGGGATATGGCCTATTAAAAATTAAATTCCCTGATCAGCTGGAATAAGTGTTCAGTAGTGCAAAAAGTCAGTGCAATTAGGTATTAAACAATGTCCAGGAGCATGTATCTGGAACCATATACTCACGACTTCCAAGGATACAAGTTCAAGTAGACACTGTTCAGGTGGTGCCCACCGGGATGGTGGGGTCAGTGCACAGCTTTTTCCTATTCTGCTTACTGATGACTTTGGACCAGAGTCTTTTCTGAGACTTTGGCTGGGGTGTTGTGAGTTTTGAAGATGAAATGATAATGGCATCTGGAATAGGAATGTCCAAGAGTTTACAGACGTTGTTCACATTCTCTGGGGAGGTGCATTCAAAGTGCTTTCCATTGTTGGTGAGTTGTAGGGATACAGGAAAACCCCAGCTATAAGGGATTTTAAGGGAACGCAGATAGGGGGTAAAGAGGGCAAATTATTTTCTGAGTTGAAGCGTTCTGGCCGCAAGATCTTGGTAAATTTGTACTTTTGCACCCAGGTATGAAAAGTTAGGTTGTGTTCGTGCCAACTGAAATATTTTTTCTCTATCTTTGTAGCTTAAGAAGCATACAATAATGTATCTAGGAGACTGATTGTCGCTTGGCTTGGGCAGCAAGGACCTATGGGCTCTTTCGAGAGGTATAGATTCAATCACTCGCTGGTTAGAGATAGCTAGGGATTGAAAAAGGTTTTGTAGGTGTTCTGGGATATCTTCACCCTTCACTGATTCAGGGATACCTCGTATTCGGAGATTATTCCTTCTTGCCGTTTTCAATGTCATCTGTTTTGTTCTCCAGGTCAGAGATCTGTGCCTGCTGCACCTTTATGGAATGAGACATATCTGACATTTCTTTGATAATCTCTTCCCTGTCATCTTCCAGGGTTTCAACCCTATATCCCAACTCGTTGATATCTTTTTTCAGCGCAGCACACTCAGTCTTAATGCAGGATTTAACCTGGTTAATAAGAGCCTCCATTGCGTTTAGTGTTACTGGACCATCTTTTGAGTGTAAATGTGGGCTAGAAGGAGATGTTAGGGGCTGTAAGGTATCAGGATTATCCGATAAGTCCTCATCTTCGCTGTAGGCTTGAGGAAGGTCAGCTTTCTTTTTTTTATCTTCAGCGCTTTAAAAAAAGGCGTTAACAGAGCCAGACGCCGTGTTAGGTTTTAAATTCTTGGCAGTCTTAGTGGTTCTGCGCTGTGCCATGATGGCAAAATATTGAAAAGACTATCTTTATATGAGTATTAATGTGTTGTCCCCTTAGTAGCGAGTTCCAGATAATTTGCACTTATGTGCTTAACAAGGTGGAGTTAGATAGGCAGGGATGGCTATCGCTTTATGGTGGTTATGCACTGTATGGAACTATATCTTAGTATCAACGTATTGCCCCTAATGTGATTGATATTGAAGCTAAGTTAGAGTGCCTGGGGCAAAATTCACCTGACCGTTGTTCATGGCATGCAGTGCCTAATATTTCTTATAGTAAAGATGGCGGCTGGTATAAGTGCATCACAATGGTGAACTGCTTACCGGACCTTCATCGATAGCTTTGCCAGTTTAGCACACCGCTCCGGAGTCATCCACTTCGAAGCTAGAGGCTGTCATTAACCTCCGATCACAGCAGCCCAGTGCGTATCTCCTCAACGCCTAGAGTGAGCTCAGGTGATTAGTTTCCTTGGTTTTCTAAGTCATTTCAATGCATTGGCGAAGCTGCAGATTAAATTAGTAAAACCATTCTGATTAGTAAATGATTAATATTGAAGTCTAGTTGAACACAAAAACAAACAAAACACTATAAAAAACATTGCATTGCAGCTTATCAAGGGGATTACCAAGAAGCAAACAATAATTTAATTTAATGACGGTAAAGTCAAATCTTTCATGATTTAGACAGAGCATGCAATTAGAGTTACCACCTTTTGCAGAATATACACTATGCATAACACATACTGTATATACAAGTTTGCACATAAATATTAACTCTCACACACACATATACACTCTCACACACACACACACACACTCTCTCTCACACACACATATACTCTCTCACACACATACACTCTCTCACACATACACTCTCTCGCACACACATATACACTCTTTCTCACACACACATATACACTCTCACACACACACACATATACTCTCTCACACACACATACATACACTCTCTCACACACACATACACTCTCTCACACACACATATATACACTCTCGCACACACACACACATACACTCTGTCACACACACATATAAGGGCGCGATCCGATATACGGCGCAGGTTTCGGCGCAAGCGTGGAAACCTGCGCCACCTGTAGTTTCAGCTCGCACATCGAGCTATCACATATACGGTGCCGACAGTTGCTAAAGTGCAGTAAGTCTGACAAACTAGCGATGTCCAGAAATAAGCGTAAGTACAAATTTCTGGAGTCGCCAGTGACTTACGGCACTTTAGAAACTGCCGCCGCATAAAAAAAACTAACTAAAGTATAAAATCTCCCGTTACTGTCTAACACGCCTCCCAAACATCATCCCGACACGTATACCCCTCTATCCGCAATCCCCCCTCTCACTCCTAACAATAAATGTATTAACCCCTAAACCGCCACTCCCGGACCGCCATTCCCCTACACCGCCGCCAGCTATATTAAATTTATTACCCCCTAATCTGAGACCCCTACCCCACCGACAGCTATATTAAATGTATTACCCCCTAATGTGAGCCCCCTACCCCGCCGCCACCTACATTAACTATATTACCCCCTAATGTGAGCCCCCTACCCCGCTGCCATCTACATTAATTATATTACCCCCTAATGTGAGCCCCCTACCCCGCCGCCATCTACATTAATTATATTACCCCTAATGTGAGCCCCCTACCCCGCCGCCACCTACATTAATTATATTAACCCCTAATGTGAGCCCCCTACCCTGCCGCCATCTATTTTAACTATATTAACTCCTAATATGATCCCCCTACACCGCTACCACCTATATTAAGTCTAACCCTAACACCCCCTAACTTAATTATTATTGAAATAAATCTAAATAATATTAATATTATTAACTAAATTATTCCTATTTAAAACTAAATACTTACCTATAAAATAAACCCTAAGATAGCTACAATATAATTAATAATTACATTGTAGCTATTTTAGGGTTTATATTTATTTTACAGGTAATTTTGTATTTATTTTAACTAGATACAATAGCTATTAAATAGTTAATAACTATTTAATAGCTACCTAGTTAAAATAACTGGAGTGTGGAGGATCCTCTTAATACAATCTCCGCCGTACACTGAATAGGAATTCAAGGTACGCGATTAAAAATGGCGTCCCTTGAATTCCTATTGGCTGATTTGAGCCTTCAAATTCAAATCAGCCAATCAGATGAGAGCTACTTTAATTCTATTGGCTGATTTGAATAGCCAATAGAATTACAGTAGCTCTTATTCTATTGGCTATTCAAATCAGCCAATAGAATTAAAGTAGCTCTCATCCGATTGGCTGATTTGAATTTGAAGGCTCAAATCAGCCAATAGGAATTCAAGGGACGCCATTTTTAATCGCTTACCTTGAATTCCTATTCAGCGTACGGCGGAGATCGTATGAAGAGGATCCTCCACACTCCATGGCTCAGGTCTTCAGTTCCAGCGTCGCTGATCTTCAGTTCCAGCATCGCCGGTCTTCAGTTCCAGAGTGGACGGTCTTCAGCTCTGCGGTCATCGGTCTTCAACTCCTCCACTCCACGCCGGCTGGTTCCTGGAAGAAGAAGAGGTCACCGCTTGGAAGAAGACTTCACCACCTGGAACAGGACCTTATCCGCCGGTCTTCAGGACAGGTAAGGACCACTTGGGGGTTAGACTTAGTTTTTTTTAAGGGGGGATCGGGTGGGTTTTAGATTACTTTGGGGCAATGCCCCGCAAAAGGCCCTTTTAAGGGCTGGTAATAGAGCTGATTACTTTTTTAATTTAGTATAGGGTAGGGAAATTTTATTATTTTGGGGGGCTTTTTAGTTTTAAATAGGAATAATTTAGTTAATAATATTAATATTATTTAGATTTCAATAATAATTAAGTTAGGGGCGTTTTAGGGTTAGACTTAGGTTTAGTGGTTAATATATTTAATATAGGTGGCGGCGGTGTAGGGTGATTAGATTAGGGGTTAATAAATTTAATATAGGTGGCGGCGGTGTAGGGTGATTAAATTAGGGGTTAATAAATTTAATATAGGTGGCGGCGGTGAAGGGTGATTAGATTAGGGGTTAATAAATTTAATATAGGTGGCGGCGGTGTAGGGTGATTAGATTAGGGGTTAATAAATTTAATATAGGTGGTGGCGGTGTAGGGGGCTCAGAATAGGGTTTAATATATTTAATATAGGTGGCGGCGGTGTAGGGGGATCAGATTAGGGGTTAATAAATGTAAGATAGGTGGCGGCGGTGTAGGGGATCAGATTAGGGGTTAATAAATGTAACATAGGTGGCGGCGGTGTAGGGGGATCAGATTAGGGGTTAATAAATGTAAAATAGGTGGCGGCGGTGTAGGGGGGTCAGATTAGGGGGTAATATAGTTAATTTAGGTGGCGGCGGGGTAGGGGGCTCACATTAGGGGTTAATATATTTAAAATAGGTGGCGGCGGTGTAGGGGGCTCACATTAGGGGGTAATAAATTTAATGTAGCTGGCGGCGGTGTAGGGGGATCAGATTAGGGGGTAATACATATAATATAGGTGGTGGCGGTGTCCGGGAGCGGCGGTTTAGGGGTTAAACACTTTATTAGAGATTGCGGCGGGGGATTGCGGTTGACAGGTAGATAGACATTGCACATGCGTTAGGTGTTAGGTTTTATTTTGCAGGTAGTTTAGGGAGTTACGGGGCTCCAATACTCAGCGTAAGGCTTACTACACCTGCATTTTGTGGCAAGGTGAAAATGGAGTAAGATTTCTCCATTTTCGCCACGTAAGTCCTTACGCTGTATATTGGACACCAAACTGCGCGGGTTTGGTATATCACTCTATGGGCCAAAAAACTACGGCCGAAGGGTGAAATATATGAGCGTAACTTCTAGGTTACGCTGTATATGTGATACCAAACCAGCACAAAATTTGGCGTCGCCGGCTTTTGCGGGCGACGCTGCATATCGGATCGGGCCCAAACTCTCTCAGACAAACTCTCACACATACATACACTCTCTCACACACATGTACTCTCTCACACACACATACATACACTCTCTCTCACACACATACACTCTCATACACACACATACACTCTCACACACACACACACATACACTCTCTCACACACATATACTCTCTCACACACACATACATACACTCTCTCTCACACATACACTCTCTCTCACACACATACACTCTCATACACACACATACACTCTCTCACACACACATACACTCTCTCACACATACACTCTCTCACACACATACACTCTCACACACATACACTCTCTCACACACATACACTCTCACACACACATACATACACTCTCTCACACACATAACTCTCTCACACAAACAGTCTCTCACACACACATACACTCACTCTCTCTCACACACACACACACAGTCTCTCTCTCTCACACATATGCACACACTCACTCACTCTCATATTCAGACACATACACTCTGTCTCTCACACAGATACACACTCTCACACAGTGACACCCACACTTTCCCATTCAGACTCATACACTCTGTCTCTCACACAGACACACATGCTCTCACACAGTGACACTCACACTCACATCCAGACACATACACTCTGTCTCTCACAGACACACACACCCTCATAGAGTGACACACACACACTATCACATTCAGACACATACACTCTGTCTCTCACACAAACACACACTCTCACACAGTGACACACACACTCTCACATTTAGACACATACACTCTGTCTCTCACACAGACACATACTCTCACACAGTGACACACACACTCTCACATTTAGACACATACACTCTGTCTCTCACACAGACAACTCTCACACAGTGACACACACTCTCACATTCAGACACATACACTCTGTCTCTCACACAAACACACACACTCTCACACAGTGAAACACACACTCTCACATTCAGAGACATATACTCTGTCTCTCACACAAACACAAACACTCTCACACAGTGACACACACACTATCACATTCAGACACATACACTCTGGGGGGTAGTTATCAACGTGTCAACTTTCCTGCCTTCGCCGGCCCAATACGCCCGCCTAAGCTCGCCTCACATAGCCGCCGCGGACCTGAAATAATTTGCCTAATTTATCAAATAAAGCTGTCAAAAAGCCGCGGGGCGATGAGCAGCGGACTGTGAGAGTTATCACTCATCCGATCTCGCTGCTCTTCGGCTTTTTCCCAGCTTTATTGCTAGCCTGTCACTTAGCACTCACACTATACTATACTGTTCTACCCCCTATACCGGAGCCCCCGGAGTCCCCCGCAACTAAATAAAGTTACTAACCCCTAAACCGCCGCTCCTAGACACTGCCGCAACTCTTATAAATGTATTAACCCCTAAACCGCCGCTCCTAGACCCTGCCGCAACTCTGATAAATTTATTAACCCCTAAACCGCCGCTCCCGGACACCGCTGCCACCTACATTATACCTATTAACCCCTATCCTGCCCCCCCATACCGTCGCCCTCTATAATAAAGTTACTAACCCCTATCCTGCTGATCCCGCACCTCGCCGCAAATAAATATATAGTTTAACCCCTAAACCGCCGCTCCCTGAACCCGACGCAACCTATATTAAATTTATTAACCCCTATCCTGCCCCCCCACACTGTCGCCACCTATATTAAATTTATTAACCCCTATCCTGCCCCCCCTACACCGTCGCCACCTATAATAAATTTATTAACCCCTATCCTGCCCCCCCTACACCGTCGCCACCTATATTAAATTTATTAACCCCTATCCTGCCTCCCACTACACCGCCGCCACTGTAATAAAATTATTAACCCCTAAACCTAAGTCTAACACTAACCCTAACACCCCCCTAACTTAAATATTAATTAAATAAATCTAAATAATATTTCTCTTATTAACTAACGGCTAGATTTGGAGTTTGGCGGTAGATGGGTTGCTAACGCTACGCGTGGTTTATGTCTAACGCACGGCATTGTTTGACTCTGGTATTTAGAGTCCAAACCAAACCTTCTAACGATACTCCTAACGTGTGTATTTCACACGCGGAATCCTGCCCGCGTTAGACAGTCTCCCATAGAGATTAATGGAAAAGCAAAAAAAACGCTTTTTTTCACCTAACACTCGATCTCGCGAGAAATACGCACAGCTCGGTCATATGACGCATACCACATCATGCACAACAATAACACGCCGCAAATGTTACAACAACAATCACTAAACAAAGCACACAAGCATTACACATTCACAAGCGGGGGGATTTTTAATAAAATTTAATACAGGGAATACGCATATACTTTAAGATGCGGAAATACGCAAAATAACAACAAGGAAAAAAATATATATATACATACACTAGCAAAATAATCGCATTCAATATCACTATATATTAGGACAAACATACATATACAACACTTCACTAATAACACACCATCGCAAATTCACATTTAAACATAATACTATTGGACAATGTTATAGAAAACGAGCACTATGACATCATCGCATTCTACACATTCCACAAATACTAACTCCAAATGAGCATGCGCAAATTCACACAACTAATACACATTGCACTAATATTAATTGCTAATAAAGCACACCTGAACACAATTTACAACGGAAATTGGTACATCATTAAACATTTACACAGGGTATATAAGCACCACACAAGCATGGCTTCTTTGACTGTGTTGCTGGTGGGTCTTTGGAGATTGGAGGTTTAAGATTAGAGAGTTTGTGCATTATTGTGAGTGAGTTAGTGTTAGTGTGAGAGAGTCAGTTGTTAGTGTTATCGTGAGTGAGTTAGTGGGAGTGGGAGTTAGTGGTAGTGGGAGAGAGTCAGTTAGTGGGAGCGTGAGTGAGTTAGTGGTAGTGGGAGTTGTTAGTGAGAGTTAGTGGTAGTGTGAGAGAGTCAGTTAGTGGGAGCGTGAGTTAGTGGTAGTGTGAGTTATTGAGAGTTAGTGGGAGTGTGAGTTAGTGAGAATTAGTAGTAGTGTGAGTTAGTGAGAATTAGTAGTAGTGTGAGTTAGCGAGCGAGTGATTTTTCTGTACACTTAACACATTTACACGCAAACACATTCAATACATACATACACTTATCAATAACACTACATACACTCCATACCCCATACCCCCTCATACTACACTCCATACCCCATTCCCTGTAGTCCCATTCCCTTTCATCCCATTTACTCTTATCCCATACCCCATACCCCATCCCCATCCCATACCCATCCCCTAGTTACATTTAGTTTACATATCCACCTTTTAGTCTTCTTCTTCTTTTGGTTTATTTAAATACTCCTTACCCTCTTTGTTTTTTTAGATCCCTCTCACACTTTCAGCACTTATTTTGTCTTTTTAGTTCTTTATTTTGACCCCCTTTCATTTCATCACACTCACTTTTTGTTTGATTATTTGGGGTTTAGTTTAGGGAACAGATGGAGGGCAGGCAGGGGAGAGGTAGAGGGGGGAGGAGAGGGAGGGGGAGAGGAACAGGGCAGGAAGGGGGGCAGGAAGGGGGGCAGGAAGCGGGGGTGGAAGCGGTGGGTGGACCCAGCCACTTGGTTCAAGATGAACAAGTGGCTGGGCCCAGTGGCGGACAGAGTAGGGCTTCACAGTCCGGAAAACAGAGGGCATCGTCACAGGGGAAGGCCAAGGCGACTAGGGAGGCGAGGTTTTCGATGGAGGAGAAGGAGGCCCTCGTAGAGGCCTATATGGCCAGGTATAGGAGGCTGCAGCACCAGAAGACTACCCCGACTGAGAAGAGGAAGCTCTGGCATGAGATAAGGAATGCATTCAATGCAGTGGGTGGCCGGAACAGAGATATGGACTCTATTAAACATCGCTACCGAGACTGTAAGATGGATCTCAAGAAAAAGTTAAGCCTGGAGGAACCGGTGGCGGCCCTGCCCTGGAAATCGAGTACTGCCGATGGGAGGAGATGTTGCGTCCCAGCATCTCCGAGGTGGATGTAGTCGGTATCGGAGGAATTGATACCGGGAACCTGCCATTCTCATCTGACGGTAAGCTCATTTAAGAATAAATTCACATACGAATGTATTTCAAGGGACACTATACGCAAACCTTTACTTTCATGATTGAGGTAGAGAATACAATTTGACAAAACATTCAAATTTACTTATATTACCTAATTTGAATCATTCTTGAGATATATTTTAATGAAGAAATAGCCATACACACGGTGAGCCAATCACAGGAGGCAGCTATATTCAGCTAACAATCAGCATCTTCTAAGCATATTTAGATATGCTTTTCAGCAAAGAATATCCAGAGAATGAAGCTAATTAGATAAGAAAAGTACATTAGAAAGTTGATTATAAATGTATGCTTCTAAATCATGAAAGATAAAACATTGGGTTTCATGTCCCTTTAAGGATCAGATTAATGCTATAACGTTCTTTACACGCATTCACAATTACTTTGCGGTTACATCAGTATCTAGGCTATAGGTTAGGTGTGCATTTAAACAGACTGAAAACAAACGCTAAAACATTCAGATTGACCAGAGATATCACAAACACGGTTTAGAAAATGCGGAAATCGTATTGATTGTTAGATTTCAAAGTGGATTAATGATTCTGCATTTGTAATTGTATCGTAAGCTAAGTCATTTAAAGCTTGATTTGGAAATATGCTAATATATACATTTTTTTATTTTTCAAATATGCAGAGTCTGGGGAGGAGGCAGCACAACAAATACAGCTTCCTCCTTCTCCCCGGGATGAGAGTGGTGGGGAGGAATTTCCACTTCGGAGGGAAGAGGCCCCCCGTGACGAAGAGGGCACGGAAGCAGATAAAGAGGCCCCGGAAGCAGAGGAGGAGGCCACGGAACCAGAGGCCCCTCAAGGACCAGCACCCCGCCGTGCACGGGTACCCCGCCAAGCACAACAAGAGGAAATAGCGGAGGTGCGGGTTCTACAAGACTACATAGACCAGATGCGTAACTCCCGGATACAAAATATAGAAGGCCGAACTCGAATTCTTGAAGGACAAAACAAAATAATTGAGGGCCAAAACCAAATAATAAACATACTTACTAGAATAGAAGAAGGGCAAAACAGAACCTTTAATCTACACCAAGAGATGTTTAATTTTTTCCGGGAGGCGCATGCTGGTCTGCCTCCTGGTCCGCCTCCTGCTGCTGGGCCTCCTGCTGCTGGCCCTCCTGTTGCTGGGCCTCCTGCTGCTGGGCCATCTTCTCCTGTTGGCCCATCTTCTCCTGCCGGCCCATCTTCTCCTGCCGGGCCATCTTCTCCTGCCGGGCCATCTTCTCCTGCCGGGCCATCTTCTCCTGCCGGGCCATCTCCTCCTCCTCAGCCATCTCCTCCTCCTCACCTTGGTTGTCCCAGTACTCTTCCTTCCACTCTTCCCACAACATCTCCAAGGAGAACTCGTCGGAGTCGGCAGTTGCCCCTCCCAGAGCCTCAGCCCCGTGGGAAGAGGGGAAGGAAGAGGAAGTAAGTATTTGTTTTCATGTTTAATGTTTTTTTTATTTAATGTGTAATGGATAGGTATGTGATGATGTGGTTTTCATACACTTGTGGACCACACTCTGTATATAATCTACTTCTATGGGATCGGGTCCATGGAGGCAGATTGTTTGCAGAGTGTGGGTTATAAGTGTGTGAAAACCACATCATCACATACCTATCCTTGTTCTTGATATTGATTGGTTTCTGTGATGTGATGTCCAAACTGTTTCCCGAATCGCAAACAAAATTACCATTACAATTATCCATGATGGCATATTACTGTTTGAATGCCAATAACACAGCTTAAAGGGACAGTCAGAAAATTATTGATTACAAAGAAAACACTGTATTACGCATTATCAAGTTGGAAACAACAAAACATGGAGAAATACGTGTGACTTATGTGCTTACCCTTGTATCTATGACTATGAAAAATGACCACTTATTTGTTGTTCTGACATAACAACATTTTAGATATCAATGATCAATACATGGTAAATAATATGCTGTATGAGCACAAGGTTTTACATATACAAATGCTATCCAAATGCCCTCTAGTGGTCAAATTGCATAATGATTACATGCACTCTTCAAACACGAACCTCATAAGTTTAGCTAGCAAATTAAAATAAACACAGACAAATGATTAATTGGTGAGAAACCTTTGATATCATTGATATTACAAAATTGACTTTTATAATAATGCAAACATGATTTGTTTTCTAAACTGTCCCTTTAACAAAATTACATATGCTAACATATATTTGCAGATTGTTGGTATATCTACATGTACTTGTTCAGACAATAAATATGGAAATCAGATTTATATTGACGTGTTAAATAAAGTCTATTTTCTTAAAGAGACATTATTGTGTTAATTTATTTTTAGAAAGACATTTGTTTTAACAATGAATATGATTTAAAGTCCTTTTAGGAGTGGGGGGTGAAAATATGCTAACAATAATATATTTGGAGATTAACCAATGTGGAACTCATACATGATACAAAAATAAACATTTGCATTAAAGGGACAGTATACTATATTTTTAACATAACTGTATGTAATAGACACTACTAGAAACAACAAGATTAACATATACTGATATCAATATTACAAAGCTTTAAACACTTTCAAAGAAAATCGGGTTAGCTCTATTGAAAATATAGCTGAACCCCCATTACAACCGTAAAACAAGACAATACCCTATCATTAAAATAAAAAAGGCCCTTTACACAAACAGGAGAAAGCTGGGGATGGTACTCACATGAAACTCAGAGGCTTGGCGAGGACTCTGAAAATTACTTACATTTTCTTTGAACAGAAGCAAAATGAAACGTGTATTTGTTAAACAATGGCCTATCTAACTAGAGACAAAATAAAAAGTTTTGATTTATAATGTGAGTATCTAATGAACCTTTAATAAAATATACGACAAAATTACATTTAGAAGAAGTCGGCATCATATATTTAGCATATGATAAAGATAAATGCATATTGATTACTTTATTCTAACACAATAGCGCATATTTATGAATTAGATATCTTTAACATTAAACACAACAGTCATTTTTCATAAAAAGGAACATATTGTTGACCAACATATTAAACAACATGGACTATAGAGATTTGCACTTGCCTCGAAATATCTTATGCATGAAAACATTTTGCTTTCGTTCGTTTATTCAACCAGACATCCAGCAAAAGAGAATGTGGTGGTCTTTATCAGCTATGGGTCAACAATGTAACATGATGCAAACAATCCATATTCGCAATGTTTTTAAACTTGGCTTCATTCACAAACGTGTTTAACGTGCACAAACAAATATTGCGGGACTACGTAATACAATCAGACGTTTTTTTACCTTTGCATGTGACGTCTTAATTAACATGGCGCTTCCTTGATCACGTAAGAACGCAATCCAATAAAAGGCACATTCCTGATCACGTAAGAACGCAAACAAAAAAAAAGGCGCATCCTTGATCGCGTCAAAACGCCATCCAATAAAAGGTGCATCCTTGATTGCGTAAAAACGTCAGTCAATACAAGGAATCATTGGACAGCCTGGCAGGTGACGTCTTAAGCAACATGGCGCATCTGCGATCGCAGAAAAACCGCAGCCAATACAAGGACTCAGTTGACAGCTTGGCATATCACTAAGAAACGTATTTATATTTTTGAAACTAGTATGTGTCTAGATTGCTATCTAGGAATGTCACAAAATCATGAATCATCTTTTCGGACTTGACTGTCGCTTTAACTATAGCTATGGTGTATATCTTTAACATTTAAAAGATACACATGAGAAATACATATGCCATTGATGTTTTAAGATATGTTTAGATTGTTTTGGAATAACAATAATGACACATGTATTGATCAAACGGGTCATTTATTCAAGTTGAAATATGGTCAGACTACCTATAGCCATATATGGGAGGAGAAGTATTTTTTAACAATATTTTGAAAAACATATTCCTCATCTAAAATATGCGCATTACACACAGAGATTGATTTGGTTACACTTTTACAATAAGATAGAATAGAAAATGAAATACATGTGCTGTCAACATTACAATAAGATTGTTTATTATTAAGATTATATGTCCTTGTTCATGTAAAAAGGACAAAAACGCTTTAGAAATGGAAATACATTCATTAACAATTGTGCTCACCATCACTTAAAGGGACATGATTTTTATTTATAAAAAGAGGATACACAGAGACAATACTATTTCAAGAAAATGAACACTTTACAGGGATTATATCATTGTATCAATCCTCAGATCATTTGTTAAAGGTGCATCAATTCATGCAGAGTTTATAAATACACACATGGATGTGAAATTTGAAATATACATATATAACAATCTTTATATACATATATAAAACAATTACTATGCTAATCATAATCATGCAATGATAAAGCTTTTAGAAAAAAATATAAACACAAAAATAAAAATTACATTGGAGATGTTAATCTTAAAGTCATTTACAATTGTATTACATATATGATTCAGGAAACAACATTATTTTGGGTATGTCCCTTTAAGGATCAACCAGATAAAATAGAGATTTCAATCAATGACATGAATAAGGAGGACAAAGAATCGTGCAATGACATGTCTTTTATTAGTATGTCAGAAAACAACAACGTTTATAAATAATATGGTAAAGATCAGGAAAATTGGAGCCATATGACAAGGTAACAGAGTGCATCACAGTCCATGAAGAGAGTTGCCAAGGGCCACCATAGCCCCATTGTAGATATATGACAAGGTAACAGAGTGCATCACAGTCCATGAAGAGAGTTGCCAAGGGCCAGCATAGCCCCATTGTAGATATATGACAAGTAACAGAGTGCATCACAGTCCATGAAGAGAGTTGCCAAGGGCCACCATAGCCCCATTGTAGATATATGACAAGATAACAGAGTGCATCACAGTCCATGAAGAGAGTTGCCAAGGGCCACCATAGCCCCATTGTAGATATATGACAAGGTAACAGAGTGCATCACAGTCCATGAAGAGAGTTGCCAAGGGCCACCATAGCCCCATTGGAGCCATATGACAAGGTAACAGAGTGCATCACAGTCCATGAAGAGAGTTGCCAAGGGCCACCATAGCCCCATTGGAGCCATATGACAAGGTAACAGAGTGCATCACAGTCCATGAAGAGAGTTGCCAAGGGCCAGCATAGCCCCATTGTAGATATATGACAAGGTAACAGAGTGCATCACAGTCCATGAAGAGAGTTGCCAAGGGCCACCATAGCCCCATTGGAGCCATATGACAAGGTAACAGAGTGCATCACAGTCCATGAAGAGAGTTGCCAAGGGCCACCATAGCCCCATTGGAGCCATATGACAAGGTAACAGAGTGCATCACAGTCCATGAAGAGAGTTGCCAAGGGCCAGCATAGCCCCATTGTAGATATATGACAAGGTAACAGAGTGCATCACAGTCCATGAAGAGAGTTGCCAAGGGCCACCATAGCCACATTGGAGCCATATGACAAGGTAACAGAGTGCATCACAGTCCATGAAGAGAGTTGCCAAGGGCCAGCATAGCCCCATTGTAGATATATGACAAGGTAACAGAGTGCATCACAGTCCATGAAGAGAGTTGCCAAGGGCCAGCATAGCCCCATTGTAGATATATGACAAGGTAACAGAGTGCATCACAGTCCATGAAGAGAGTTGCCAAGGGCCAGCATAGCCCCATTGTAGATATATGACAAGGTAACAGAGTGCATCACAGTCCATGAAGAGAGTTGCCAAGGGCCACCATAGCCCCATTGGAGCCATATGACAAGGTAACAGAGTGCATCACAGTCCATGAAGAGAGTTGCCAAGGGCCAGCATAGCCCCATTGTAGATATATGACAAGGTAACAGAGTGCATCACAGTCCATGAAGAGAGTTGCCAAGGGCCAGCATAGCCCCATTGTAGATATATGACAAGGTAACAGAGTGCATCACAGTCCATGAAGAGAGTTGCCAAGGGCCAGCATAGCCCCATTGTAGATATATGACAAGGTAACAGAGTGCATCACAGTCCATGAAGAGAGTTGCCAAGGGCCAGCATAGCCCCATTGTAGATATATGACAAGGTAACAGAGTGCATCACAGTCCATGAAGAGAGTTGCCAAGGGCCAGTATAGCCTCATTGTAGATATATGACAAGGTAACAGAGTGCATCACAGTCCATGAAGAGAGTTGCCAAGGGCCACCATAGCCCCATTGTAGATATATGACAAGGTAACAGAGTGCATCACAGTCCATGAAGAGAGTTGCCAAGGGCCACCATAGCCCCATTGGAGCCATATGACAAGGTAACAGAGTGCATCACAGTCCATGAAGAGAGTTGCCAAGGGCCACCATAGCCCCATTGGAGCCATATGACAAGGTAACAGAGTGCATCACTGTCCATGAAGAGAGTTGCCAAGGGCCAGCATAGCCCCATTGTAGATATATGACAAGGTAACAGAGTGCATCACAGTCCATGAAGAGAGTTGCCAAGGGCCACCATAGCCCCATTGGAGCCATATGACAAGGTAACAGAGTGCATCACAGTCCATGAAGAGAGTTGCCAAGGGCCACCATAGCCCCATTGGAGCCATATGACAAGGTAACAGAGTGCATCACAGTCCATGAAGAGAGTTGCCAAGGGCCAGCATAGCCCCATTGTAGATATATGACAAGGTAACAGAGTGCATCACAGTCCATGAAGAGAGTTGCCAAGGGCCACCATAGCCACATTGGAGCCATATGACAAGGTAACAGAGTGCATCACAGTCCATGAAGAGAGTTGCCAAGGGCCAGCATAGCCCCATTGTAGATATATGACAAGGTAACAGAGTGCATCACAGTCCATGAAGAGAGTTGCCAAGGGCCACCATAGCCCCATTGTAGATATATGACAAGGTAACAGAGTGCATCACAGTCCATGAAGAGAGTTGCCAAGGGCCAGCATAGCCCCATTGTAGATATATGACAAGGTAACAGAGTGCATCACAGTCCATGAAGAGAGTTGCCAAGGGCCAGCATAGCCTCATTGTAGATATATGACAAGGTAACAGAGTGCATCACAGTCCATGAAGAGAATTGCCAAGGGCCACCATAGCCCCATTGGAGCCATATGACAAGGTAACAGAGTGCATCACAGTCCATGAAGAGAGTTGCCAAGGACCAGCATAGCCCCATTGTAGATATATGACAAGGTAACAGAGTGCATCACAGTCCATGAAGAGAGTTGCCAAGGGCCAGCATAGCCCCATTGTAGATATATGACAAGGTAACAGAGTGCATCACAGTCCATGAAGAGAGTTGCCAAGGGCCAGCATAGCCCCATTGTAGATATATGACAAGGTAACAGAGTGCATCACAGTCCATGAAGAGAGTTGCCAAGGGCCAGCATAGCCCCATTGTAGATATATGACAAGGTAACAGAGTGCATCACAGTCCATGAAGAGAGTTGCCAAGGGCCAGCATAGCCCCATTGTAGATATATGACAAGGTAACAGAGTGCATCACAGTCCATGAAGAGAGTTGCCAAGGGCCAGCATAGCCCCATTGTAGATATATGACAAGGTAACAGAGTGCATCACAGTCCATGAAGAGAGTTGCCAAGGGCCACCATAGCCCCATTGGAGCCATATGACAAGTTAAAATATTGCAATAGGCACAACAATAAACTGAAAAAAAGGCCAAATGGCAACAATAACAAAAACATCAACATGTGGACGGAGGATTCTTATCTGCGCCCTTGGAGCATCTCCAGATCCTCCACTTACTGGTCATCCTCTTCATCGTCCTGTGCATGTCCAGCTCCAGATTCAGGACTTGAATTTAATAGCATGATTTGACGCAGAGTCAAATCCTGAACCCGGAGCTGGGCCTGCATGGTGTCGTTCATCCCTCTCAGGACAGCTGCGTTCCTCAACACGGCCTGCTCTACTCGTGCTATACCTTCTAGCATGAGCCATGCTGAGTCACAGCCTAAAATAAAGAATAAATCAAATATTACGGATAATTACACAACAGAAGAAAAAATAAGCAAAGATACATTGTCATCATAAAGACAAATCATTCTTTACATCAATTTGTTGAAATTGATTCTTTACACATTAAATATGTTATTCAGACAGACCGAAATCATTAAAGGGACAGTTTCCTCAAACATGTTGTCCCCTCTAATTGGTTTTCGATGATCCACTTATACAGCTTGAGTGTATAAAATCTTGTTAAAGGATTTACATTGTACTTACATTAGCAATTTAAATATTTTAATTATACTGTGGTAGGCACACCTATCCTTAAACATGTTGGCGTTGAGGACAAGCTGTGTAAACATAGCAAGCTGAAGAAATTACATTCCCACTGGGTTAGACAAGAGATAATGTATCAACATTTGTACATAAATTGTTGGATCCAAGTAGTGGTGATTGGTATATGTAGTGATATCAAATTAAAGGGACACTGAACCTAAATATTTAATTGACTGATTCAGATAGAGCATGACATTACAAATATTAAAAAATTACACATATTCTTTAAATGTTTGAATTCTCTAGCTAGATTTTGAATGCAAGAATGTAGGTTTATAGGGCAGGCCATATTTGTTTATCAACTTTGGTTGTCCCTGCTGGTTGATGGATACATTCATCCAACAATAAAGAAATGATGTCCACAATTATTTTCTATTTAAAATTAATTCTAGGCATTTCTTTGTTTCAATAAAGATAGAAAGAGAATGACGAATAATTCATAAGAGTAGTAAATTATAAATTTGATTAACATTGCATGCTCTATTTGAATCACAATAGAAACAATTTGCCTTCAGTGTACCTTTAAGTATCTTATAATGTGGATTTTGAATGATACTTACAGCTGTGCCTGGGAAGGACAATCCGACACCCAGGACAATGAAGGTTGAGACAGGGGGGAGGGATGGGATTGGATTGGGGAGGGATGGGATTGGGTTGGGGAGGGATGAGCTGCTGCTCCGGGGTAGGCCGTACAGCTGGGGAGTGGTGAGTTGGGGTCTGGGCAGCTGGGGTAGCTGTACGGCCCATAATACGGGGAGAGCGGCGAAAGGGGAGGAAGGGCCGTTTTTTGGGAGGGACAGGAAAGGACAAATGGGAAGGGCCGGCAGGGGTCTGGGCCTGGGCAGGGGTCTGGGCCTGGGCAGGAGTCTGGGCCTGGGCAGGGTTATGGGCAGGGGTCTGGGCCTGGGCAGGGGCCTGGGCCTGGGCAGGGGTCTGGGCCTGGGCAGGAGTCTGGGCCTGGGCAGGGGTCTGTGACTGGCCAGGGGACTGGGCAGGGGCGGAAAACAGATGACCAGAGGTGGAGGATCCATCTGAAATAAATAATACAAATATATTAACATCTCATACATCATGAAATCAAATTGACGCATTTAAAATTGATTATGTTTTCAATATACTTAGAAGTGTGTTTGAATTTCTAAACAATTATGAACTGAGGATATGGTATGCATATAGGCACTCAGATGAATATCAATGACTGTCTGTACAATTATAACATTATTATTGTGGTTTGGCCTGGAATATGCATGTGACATAATGATGGCATGAATTATAAATAAAATAATAAAAAAAAACATCCAAGCATATTTTCATGCTGCCTGATATAGAAAGGGGGCAGTAGTGTATTTGAACAGACAAATAATATTCCTTTTTAAAGTGCAAAAGCTGTAGACTTTGAATGTCTTCAATAAAATGATTTCCAATAAAGCAACATGTTGGAAACATGATAGATATATTTCACATACCATCAGACTTCAAGGCAGCCTCTTCCTCCTCCGTCACACATGTTAAATCAATCTCTGTAAAACATAACATGTTGTGTACACGTTAAGATCAGATATTATAACATATGTTACTGTTGCTCAAAGACACACATCAATGTTGCATTAAAGATATACACACCCAAAGTTATGATTTACATAATTTTGATGGAGCATACAAATGACATTAGATTTGTTATTCTCAATGATTCAGATTTTCGATGTATTGTTTGTATTAATTTTAAAATCATAAAAGCATAGTACATAGAACATTTAAGATTTCTCATGTGTGTATCACTTGATGACTGTTGTCAAAAATGAACATGGAAACAAACATATGCTATACATCTTCTGAATAACAAAGGTGTACAATAAGAAAGTTTTAATTATTAATCTTTCAATATTCCAAGAAAATTAATATATAATCAGAGGAGTAAATTATATGTTTGTTTCAAATGTTATGCTTCATGAGAATCATGCTCATAATATTGATTACCAATACACCTTCAATGACATATAAATGAGTCAATGGACTTACCAGAAGACCGCAAATGCGGCTCTGTGTCAGTGCTGGATTCCTCGGGGCTCCCCACACCAACTCTCTCTATGAATGATATAGATATATATTAGTGAACACATTTGGGATAGCACTAAATCACATCTGTAGCGATTTTTAAGAATAAACAACTTGAAAATGTGAAGAATAGAGCAGTCATTATCCACAAAAATGCTTGATTGAATCAAGGGGATTCTGTTAAAAATGATGTATTGAACATATGTTTAATTTCTGACTATATTAGACATCAAACTCATCTCATACGATGCCATTGCATATCTAAATATACCCATTGATCAATGTTCTTAAAAGAATACACACAAACCACATTTTGAATAACAAGTAACAACATAATAAGACATGTGGCACATCGAGCCATTTGTGCAATGTACAGTAATCTTGTTTAGGACACAACACATATTTATCACAATACAAAACCAAATTGATTAGTACAAATATGTAATCATGGTGCTGTTAGAGTATGCTGATATCTATAAAGTAACTCCAACAGTGAATATGTGAATTATATATCAATATTGTCTAATCCAAAGAATGTAAAGATGAATGAATCTATTGTTTATTAAAGGGACACTGACATGATTTATTTCAATCATTGATTTCACTGTTCAAACTGTTCCAAATGATTTTACATTGACTCCTATTATAATTGGAATGTTGCTACATTTTAATCTTAAATGCAGATAAGCAATATTGGATTCAATAAATATTGTTTGTTGAAGGTATCCACCAATCATCAATCAAAACCCAGGTTGGTCAACCAAAATTGAGCTGCAGATAAACGTACATTCTTGACTTTAAAATACATTTAGCAATATAATATTTCACATATGATTATAGTATTATATTTAAATGTTGATTAATATTGCATGCTCTATCTGAATGACAACATTAATAATTTTAGCTCAGTGTCCCTTTAATATAAAAATATATTGATTTGACAATGTTGGTGTTAATAAATTCTCTACTCCATATGTTGATGTAATGAATGGGATTGAGCATGCAATTCCAATCTAATATGTTATTTAAGGATATCCTAAGAATTATTTAATTTTCATCTATTAAAGGGACATGAAGCTCTAAATGTGTAATTGTATACTTTTTGAAACTATGTACTACTGTTATCTGAACACATGATTTTTACTTTTGTAAAAATGCCAATTTATGCATAAAAAAACAGCCGGATAATACCAGTAATGCATTGTTTAACCTAAACCAAAATCCATTTTTTTTAAAAGAACTAAAACAATAGACTGAACCAATGTAGCTCATAAAATGTTTAAACAAAACAATAAAATCACGTTTAAAAATCATTCTATGTAAAATTTAGTTGGCATGTCCCTTAAATGACGTGATCAATTTCAAAAATGGAATCTATATTTTTAAAATCTAAACATATGCAAAAGTGTGTGTATTTTTAAAAAAATTATACAAATAAGATTAAGCAATACACAAGGGAAGAATATAAATTGGACATTCAAAGAATCTTACATTAAAATTAAGACATCCAGAATAGATGGGATATCTTAAATTCCAAACAAAATCAGAGTAGTCTTACAATGTAATCCTATTTTTTGGTTTTATTTATTCTTATTTGCAAAAAGTTTTAAAATCCATTTTGCAGATACATATAAATATTGAACAATGTGGATTTAGTATGTAATGTTCTGTCCATGTTTCTAAGACAAATTGACAAAAGTCAATTAAAATGAGACATACCATACTGTGACAAGCCCTGCCTTGAGGATCCAGCACCAACATCCAGATCTGTAATATATTAAATGAGGATTGGATATCATTAATACAAATCATGCCATGTTTAAAATCTTTACATTATTAGCAAATCAATTAAAAACTATTAATCCTTTGGTAGTCCCATGAGTTAATTGTTTCCTCAATTAAATTCATGATAAATATATCCTGTACTCTTATTTTCAATCAGTTGTGTTGTTTACTGTAGCTTAAATTTTTTTTTTTGTGTTATTTCATTCTCATCAATTGATGGGCATATGTTATAATTTATTTGGATTCTGCTTTTTTCTTTTTTTATTATGTCTAATATTGAAAATAAGAATACTGTATTCTTCACATATATAATAATTCACATTTCATTTTGACCAACATGTGTAAAGCAATGCCACTTACAGCAAACCCATGTTAACGTGTATGCGCAATTCCATTTTCGCGATCATTGCGCAATGATTCCAAGCGGAATTACGCATCCATCATTTGACCAACATGTGTAAAGCAATGCCACTTACAGCAAACCCATGTTAACGTGTATGCGCAATTCCATTTTCGCGATCATTGCGCAATGATTCCAAGCGGAATTACGCATCCGTCATTTGACCAACATGTATAAAGCAATGCCACTTACAGCAAACCCATGTTAACGTGTATGCGCAATTCCATTTTCGCGATCATTGCGCAATGATTCCAAGCCGAATTACGCATCCGTCATTTGACCAACATGTATAAAGCAATGCCACTTACAGCAAACCCATGTTAACGTGTATGCGCAATTCCATTTTCGCGATCATTGCGCAATGATTCCAAGCGGAATCACGCATCCGTCATTTGACCAACATGTATAAAGCAATGCCACTTACAGCAAACCCATGTTAACGTGTATGCGCAATTCCATTTTCGCTCTGTGACGCATATTCTGTAGAGCGCAAGAAACATCATTCCTATTTCATGTGTCACTAATCTAAAATCAGATATCTAAACATCATATGTAGTGTATGTTGTGAGATCTGTATAGGTTTAGTATCTGACTATATACACATTTTTAAAAGAAATTCAAATATTAAGATATTATATGAAGTTGGATAGTTACCTGGTTCAGATTCTCCATCATCTCCTCCCAGGCCACCGGACGGAGAAGCAGCTGCCCTGGCCCCCGCGTCAGGACTTTCAGATCCCGCAGCTGGGAGGGAAGAAGAGGAGGCCGAGGATGGCGAGGATCTAAATCTTTTGGGGACCCGGAGATTGAGGAGCTCGCATAAAGTCACCTCATAAGGGAGTAGGTATAGTTTCCGCGGGGCCTTTCTTTGGCCCCCTCTTTTACGGGCTTGTACCCAGTCCCTTATGAGGTTGACTTTTTTTGTTAAGCGCAACCTCATATCTCCGAATCTCCTCATGATTTGATCCTGGCTCCTCTGGACGTCACACACCAATTTAACCGCATTGGTGATAGACTCCCAGAGGGCCTTCTTAACAGGCGCATCTTTCAACCTCCTCTTGTTCCCAAACAGCTGGGGATAAAAGTCCTTGACGGCGTGGACCAGTGCAGCGCTCTCCTGCTTGGTGAACCTGGGAGATGACATGCCTGCTGGGTTTTCAGATTATGATAGATATATATATAAATTATATATACAGTACGCCTGCAGGCATTAGAGAACTGACAAAGATGGCAACGTGTAATGGACTTTTATATGGTGAAGTAAACATGAGATGCACCATGGGACAAGTTATCTGTACATCTGATTGGATGAAAGTTTGAAATATTGTTAGAATGTCTGTGAGACCATCCTGACTCAAGTTGTGTTTGTGTGATGAACTCTGATTGGCCGTTCCTTAATGTTTCATATCTTAGTAACTTCCTTACACATACCTCATGGTGGTGCTGTTACTTCATTTTTCATGTAGACTTATTTGTAACTCATGGGCCTGTCATGCGGATATGTGTGACGCAGATTTAATATCCGTGATCCGTTAAATATTAATGTTTAAATTCTCTTTAAAATCTAATACTTTCACATTATTAAATGTTGTATACATTTTTCGGGTTAATAACGGTCTGTTTCTTTAATACAAATACACATTTAATATTGTATGTCTTTATTGTTCATAAAATCCATTTCTTGACTTATTGTGAAGTATTGATATTGCTCTATTAAATGTATTTCATAATGCACATTGATTGTGTGCTATTGCGTGACATTAGACTCTAATGTTTAAAGATGCTAATCTGATGTTTCAAGATGCGTTTCCCACGCAATATTTCTTAATGTTCAAATTCAGGTTATAATGTCAGTAACTTGGATAATCTGTTTATAAATGTTAAACTACAGGTTTGTTTGTTATTAGTAAATAAACCTTGAGCTTGTATTTGTCTGAACTGCTCATATATGTTATTGTGCAATGGCGTCATTATTTTTAAATAGACATTACAAACAAACAATTGTATCAAATGATCTGTAGAGATAGAAAATTGTTTAGACTTTAAAATGTAAATCTATTTATCTTAGTATTTAGATATCCTCAACAGAAGAAATTTAAATGCACATGGTTGAGCCAATCACATAAGGCATCTCTGTGCATCCACCAATCTTCATCTACTGAGCCTATCTCGATATGCTTTTCAAGCAAAGTATGTCAAGATAAGAAGAGAAGTAAATACACTCTTTAAATCTCTTAAAGGGACACTGTCCAAACAAATTTAGCGTTCGTGATTCAGATTGAGCATGAAATGTTAAGCAACTTTATAATTTAATCCGATTCTCAAATGTTAAGAATTATCTTGTTATCTTTCTTTGCAAATCAATAATGATATTTTAGATTACGGAAAATTGTTGCAAAAAAACCTGGGTTGTCCTTGATGATTGTTGGATAAATTAATCCAACCAAAAAAAACAAGTTCTGTCCAGAGTACTGAAGCAAATAAATTATCTATTTAATGCCTTATTTTTAAATTAATCATAGCAACATCACAAGGAACATTCATAATATGAGACAATTTTTAAAGTTGCTTAAAATAGAATACTCATTCAGAATGTATAAATCATTAATTTTTTAACTGTCTCCCTTTAAGTATATTTTGAGTTCATGTCCCTTTAAAGAGACATTTCACAATAATGCTTGACAAATCTCAGAAACCTAGGCACCTTCCTTTTGCTAAATTAGTATAACATATGAGTAAAGCATATTTAGATTAACTTCTGGATTGTTTTACACACTGACTGAAATATATATTGTAAAGGATGTATTTCGGAGTCTTCAGCTTAGAGGGACATTAAGCTATATGTTATGTATGCATTTTGGATAAGATTATAATATTTGAACAACTTAATATGTTTTGGTACTCAATCATTAGATTGTAATTATATATATTTTTGGATTAAATACATATCTACATAGGCTATCTTGATGCTGATTGTTGGTTGCACATAGATGCCTTATGTAATTGACTAAGATATGTGCATTGATGTATCTTTTTCGAAGTATATTTAAAGACTGAATGTAATTCTATAGTACTTTCTAAATATGTTGAAATTCTTTTATGAATTTTTAAAAAATCAATACACAATATACTTTGTGAATGTCCCTTTAAGGACCAAAACATTTGGAATGTTGATTTAACATTGTCAAAATAAACTAAAGGGGAATGAAAATTATATATAGATATGTGATGTCTAACCCAAGAGGTAAGATTTTAAAAACTACATAATATTAATAACTATAGTTAAATGACTCCACTAGAAAATTAAATCTATTAACCTGGCATCCAATAACTAGCTTGGGAAAAATATGAAGTTAAATGACCTACCATTTATAAATGTAAACTTTAAAAAAATTTAGAAAATAATGTTTTGAGATACCTAAGGAAGATACAAGATCTTATAAAATTAATTTTACATTCAACAACACTGTCACTTTAATGTAATTGAACCACTTCCCCTTCTTAAAAGTGAAACAAATTAATTTATGTCAAATTTTGACTACATATCCGACATTATTTTAACATCTAAGAATTTCAAAAGAAAAGCATTGATGGATCTCACTCCCCAATTAATTTAAAAAAGAAATTTTAATTTAATATTCTCTGAATCAGTGGATTTTCAAAAATTAATGCATTATTTGATCTTATGCATGTGCTTGTCAAATAGCCAACTACCAGTCATGGGAGTCAAATTGTTTTTTATTGACAGATTATATGGATATTTATTATAATCTGTTCAAAAGAGTGTATTTAATAATAAAATGTTTATTATTACCATTTAAAAAATTAAAAGTTTCTGAAACAAAACAAAAAAATATTCCTGGAAGTCATCAGATGACAATCTGAAATTAAAAAAACAGAATTTATGTTTACCTGATAAATTACTTTCTCCAACGGTGTGTCCGGTCCACGGCGTCATCCTTACTTGTGGGATATTCTCTTCCCCAACAGGAAATGGCAAAGAGCCCAGCAAAGCTGGTCACATGATCCCTCCTAGGCTCCGCCTACCCCAGTCATTCGACCGACGTTAAGGAGGAATATTTGCATAGGAGAAACCATATGATACCGTGGTGACTGTAGTTAAAGAAAATAAATTATCAGACCTGATTAAAAAAACCAGGGCGGGCCGTGGACCGGACACACCGTTGGAGAAAGTAATTTATCAGGTAAACATAAATTCTGTTTTCTCCAACATAGGTGTGTCCGGTCCACGGCGTCATCCTTACTTGTGGGAACCAATACCAAAGCTTTAGGACACGGATGATGGGAGGGAGCAAATCAGGTCACCTAGATGGAAGGCACCACGGCTTGCAAAACCTTTCTCCCAAAAATAGCCTCAGAAGAAGCAAAAGTATCAAACTTGTAAAATTTGGTAAAAGTGTGCAGTGAAGACCAAGTCGCTGCCCTACATATCTGATCAACAGAAGCCTCGTTCTTGAAGGCCCATGTGGAAGCCACAGCCCTAGTGGAATGAGCTGTGATTCTTTCGGGAGGCTGCCGTCCGGCAGTCTCGTAAGCCAATCTGATGATGCTTTTAATCCAAAAAGAGAGAGAGGTAGAAGTTGCTTTTTGACCTCTCCTTTTACCGGAATAAACAACAAACAAGGAAGATGTTTGTCTAAAATCCTTTGTAGCATCTAAATAGAATTTTAGAGCGCGAACAACATCCAAATTGTGCAACAAACGTTCCTTCTTCGAAACTGGTTTCGGACACAGAGAAGGTACGATAATCTCCTGGTTAATGTTTTTGTTAGAAACAACTTTTGGAAGAAAACCAGGTTTAGTACGTAAAACCACCTTATCTGCATGGAACACCAGATAAGGAGGAGAACACTGCAGAGCAGATAACTCTGAAACTCTTCTAGCAGAAGAAATTGCAACCAAAAACAAAACTTTCCAAGATAATAACTTAATATCAACGGAATGTAAGGGTTCAAACGGAACCCCCTGAAGAACTGAAAGAACTAAGTTGAGACTCCAAGGAGGAGTCAAAGGTTTGTAAACAGGCTTGATTCTAACCAGAGCCTGAACAAAGGCTTGAACATCTGGCACAGCTGCCAGCTTTTTGTGAAGTAACACAGACAAGGCAGAAATCTGTCCCTTCAGGGAACTTGCAGATAATCCTTTTTCCAATCCTTCTTGAAGGAACGATAGAATCTTAGGAATCTTAACCTTGTCCCAAGGGAATCCTTTAGATTCACACCAACAGATATATTTTTTCCAAATTTTGTGGTAAATCTTTCTAGTTACAGGCTTTCTGGCCTGAACAAGAGTATCGATAACAGAATCTGAGAACCCTCGCTTCGATAAGATCAAGCGTTCAATCTCCAAGCAGTCAGCTGGAGTGAGACCAGATTCGGATGTTCGAACGGACCTTGAACAAGAAGGTCTCGTCTCAAAGGTAGCTTCCATGGTGGAGCCGATGACATATTCACCAGATCTGCATACCAAGTCCTGCGTGGCCACGCAGGAGCTATCAAGATCACCGACGCCCTTTCCTGATTGATCCTGGCTACCAGCCTGGGGATGAGAGGAAACGGCGGGAATACATAAGCTAGTTTGAAGGTCCAAGGTGCTACTAGTGCATCCACTAGAGCCGCCTTGGGATCCCTGGATCTGGACCCGTAGCAAGGAACTTTGAAGTTCTGACGAGAGGCCATCAGATCCATGTCTGGAATGCCCCACAGTTGAGTGACTTGGGCAAAGATTTCCGGATGGAGTTCCCACTCCCCCGGATGCAATGTCTGACGACTCAGAAAATCCGCTTCCCAATTTTCCACTCCTGGGATGTGGATAGCAGACAGGTGGCAGGAGTGAGACTCCGCCCATAGAATGATTTTGGTCACTTCTTCCATCGCCAGGGAACTCCTTGTTCCCCCCTGATGGTTGACGTACGCAACAGTTGTCATGTTGTCTGATTGAAACCGTATGAACTTGGCCCTCGCTAGCTGAGGCCAAGCCTTGAGAGCATTGAATATCGCTCTCAGTTCCAGAATATTTATCGGTAGAAGAGATTCTTCCCGAGACCAAAGACCCTGAGCTTTCAGGGATCCCCAGACGCGCCCCAGCCCATCAGACTGGCGTCGGTCGTGACAATGACCCACTCTGGTCTGCGGAAGGTCATCCCTTGTGACAGGTTGTCCAGGGACAGCCACCAACGGAGTGAGTCTCTGGTCCTCTGATTTACTTGTATCCTCGGAGACAAGTTTGTATAGTCCCCATTCCACTGACTGAGCATGCACAGTTGTAATGGTCTTAGATGAATGCGCGCAAAAGGAACTATGTCCATTGCCGCTACCATCAAACCTATCACTTCCATGCACTGCGCTATGGAAGGAAGAGGAACGGAATGAAGTATCCGACAAGAGTCTAGAAGTTTTGTTTTTCTGGCCTCTGTCAGAAAAATCCTCATTTCTAAGGAGTCTATTATTGTTCCCAAGAAGGGAACCCTTGTTGACGGAGATAGAGAACTCTTTTCCACGTTCACTTTCCATCCGTGAGATCTGAGAAAGGCCAGGACGATGTCCGTGTGAGCCTTTGCTTGAGGAAGGGACGACGCTTGAATCAGAATGTCGTCCAAGTAAGGTACTACAGCAATGCCCCTTGGTCTTAGCACTGCTAGAAGGGACCCTAGTACCTTTGTGAAAATCCTTGGAGCAGTGGCTAATCCGAAAGGAAGCGCCACGAACTGGTAATGCTTGTCCAGGAATGCGAACCTTAGGAACCGATGATGTTCCTTGTGGATAGGAATATGTAGATACGCATCCTTTAAATCCACCGTGGTCATGAATTGACCTTCCTGGATGGAAGGAAGAATTGTTCGAATGGTTTCCATTTTGAACGATGGAACCTTGAGAAACTTGTTTAAGATCTTGAGATCTAAGATTGGTCTGAACGTTCCCTCTTTTTTGGGAACTATGAACAGATTGGAGTAGAACCCCATCCCCTGTTCTCCTAATGGAACAGGATGAATCACTCCCATTTTTAACAGGTCTTCTACACAACGTAAGAATGCCTGTCTTTTTATGTGGTCTGAAGACAACTGAGACTTGTGGAACCTCCCCCTTGGGGGAAGCCCCTTGAATTCCAGAAGATAACCTTGGGAGACTATTTCTAGCGCCCAAGGATCTAGAACATCTCTTGCCCAAGCCTGAGCGAAGAGAGAGAGTCTGCCCCCCACCAGATCCGGTCCCGGATCGGGGGCCAACATTTCATGCTGTCTTGGTAGCAGTGGCAGGTTTCTTGGCCTGCTTTCCCTTGTTCCAGCCTTGCATTGGTCTCCAAGCTGGCTTGGCTTGAGAAGTATTACCCTCTTGCTTAGAGGACGTAGCACTTTGGGCTGGTCCGTTTCTACGAAAGGGACGAAAATTAGGTTTATTTTTGGCCTTGAAAGGCCGATCCTGAGGAAGGGCGTGGCCCTTACCCCCAGTGATATCAGAGATAATCTCTTTCAAGTCAGGGCCAAACAGCGTTTTCCCCTTGAAAGGAATGTTAAGTAGCTTGTTCTTGGAAGACGCATCAGCTGACCAAGATTTCAACCAAAGCGCTCTGCGCGCCACAATAGCAAACCCAGAATTCTTAGCCGCTAACCTAGCCAATTGCAAAGTGGCGTCTAGGGTGAAAGAATTAGCCAATTTGAGAGCATTGATTCTGTCCATAATCTCCTCATAAGGAGGAGAATCACTATCGACCGCCTTTACCAGCTCATCGAACCAGAAACACGCGGCTGTAGCGACAGGGACAATGCATGAAATTGGTTGTAGAAGGTAACCCTGCTGAACAAACATCTTTTTAAGTAAACCTTCTAATTTTTTATCCATAGGATCTTTGAAAGCACAACTATCTTCTATGGGTATAGTGGTGCGTTTGTTTAAAGTGGAAACCGCTCCCTCGACCTTGGGGACTGTCTGCCATAAGTCCTTTCTGGGGTCGACCATAGGAAACAATTTTTTAAATATGGGGGGAGGGACGAAAGGAATACCGGGCCTTTCCCATTCTTTATTTACAATGTCCGCCACCCGCTTGGGTATAGGAAAAGCTTCTGGGAGCCCCGGGACCTCTAGGAACTTGTCCATTTTACATAGTTTCTCTGGGATGACCAACTTGTCACAATCATCCAGAGTGGATAATACCTCCTTAAGCAGAATGCGGAGATGTTCCAACTTAAATTTAAACGTAATCACATCAGGTTCAGCTTGTTGAGAAATGTTCCCTGAATCAGTAATTTCTCCCTCAGACAAAACCTCCCTGGCCCCATCAGACTGGTTTAGGGGCCCTTCAGAACCATTATTATCAGCGTCGTCATGCTCTTCAGTATCTAAAACAGAGCAGTCGCGCTTACGCTGATAAGTGTGCATTTTGGCTAAAATGTTTTTGACAGAATTATCCATTACAGCCGTTAATTGTTGCATAGTAAGGAGTATTGGCGCGCTAGATGTACTAGGGGCCTCCTGAGTGGGCAAGACTCGTGTAGACGAAGGAGGGAATGATGCAGTACCATGCTTACTCCCCTCACTTGAGGAATCATCTTGGGCATCATTGTCATTGTCACATAAATCACATTTATTTAAATGAGAAGGAACTCTGGCTTCCCCACATTCAGAACACAGTCTATCTGGTAGTTCAGACATGTTAAACAGGCATAAACTTGATAACAAAGTACAAAAAACGTTTTAAAATAAAACCGTTACTGTCACTTTAAATTTTAAACTGAACACACTTTATTACTGCAATTGCGAAAAAATATGAAGGAATTGTTCAAAATTCACCAAAATTTCACCACAGCGTCTTAAAGCCTTAAAAGTATTGCACACCAAATTTGGAAGCTTTAACCCTTAAAATAACGGAACCGGAGCCGTTTATAACTTTAACCCCTTTACAGTCCCTGGAATCTGCTTTGCTGAGACCCAACCAAGCCCAAAGGGGAATACGATACCAAATGACGCCTTCAGAAAGTCTTTTCTATGTATCAGAGCTCCTCACACATGCGACTGCATGTCATGCCTCTCAAAAACAAGTGCGCAACACCGGCGCGAAAATGAGGCTCTGCCTATGCTTTGGGAAAGCCCCTAAGAATAAGGTGTCTAAAACAGTGCCTGCCGATATAATCTTATCAAAATACCCAGATTAAACGATTCCTCAAGGCTAAATATGTGTTAATAATGAATCGATTTAGCCCAGAAAAAGTCTACAGTCTTAATAAGCCCTTGTGAAGCCCTTATTTACTATCTTAATAAACATGGCTTACCGGATCCCATAGGGAAAATGACAGCTTCCAGCATTACATCGTCTTGTTAGAATGTGTCATACCTCAAGCAGCAAGAGACTGCTCACTGTTCCCCCAACTGAAGTTAATTTCCTCTCAACAGTCCTGTGTGGAACAGCCAAGGATTTTAGTGACGGTTGCTAAAATCATTTTCCTCATACAAACAGAAATCTTCATCTCTTTTCTGTTTCTGAGTAAATAGTACATACCAGCACTATTTTAAAATAACAAACTCTTGATTGAATAATAAAAACTACAGTTAAACACTAAAAAACTCTAAGCCATCTCCGTGGAGATGTTGCCTGTACAACGGCAAAGAGAATGACTGGGGTAGGCGGAGCCTAGGAGGGATCATGTGACCAGCTTTGCTGGGCTCTTTGCCATTTCCTGTTGGGGAAGAGAATATCCCACAAGTAAGGATGACGCCGTGGACCGGACACACCTATGTTGGAGAAACAAAATTTTAACAAAGTTAATACACACGTTGTCAAATATTCATAAAATACATTTACAATCATCTTGTGTCTATGCTCTAACTTTGTTCAACATTTTATCAAGATATTTATTAATTAAATGTAAAAATAAATAAAATAAACATACACCATTATATTGTGTAATAAAAATTAAATTTAAATATCTGAATTTCTAATTATACATAATAATGTATATCACATTTCAATAATATATATGTATGCTGAACATAAATGTAATATTTCATGTCCATTCAAATACCTCTATATCAACTATAATATGTATTCCTTTTTCTGATTGTGATCCCTAAATATCTAATTATGAAATAAGTATGACTAATGTATGTAAGCTACTAATATTCGACATTCTTCCTGTGATTCTTAACTAGCATGCATTAGTACACCAACCTGGATAATGCATGGTCTTTGAAAGTCAATTCAGGGGTAAACAGTTGATCTTCAATAGGTGTCTTATTCATCAGTTCATAAAATAGAGGACTGTGAAATACCATCTAAAAAAGTAAAATCATCTAAGTGTCTGATTGTGATCTCTAAATATCTAATTATGAACTAAATATGACTAATGTATGTAAGCTACTAATATTCAACATTCTTCCTGTGATTCTTAACTAGCATGCATTGGTACACCAACCTGGATAATGCATGGTCTTTGAAAGGCAATTCAGGGGTAAACAGTTGATCTTCAATAGGTGTCTTATTCATCAGTTCATAAAATAGAGGACTGTGAAATACCATCTAAAAAAGTAAAATCATCTAAGTGTCTGATTGTGATCCCTAAATATCTAATTATGAACTAAATATGACTAATGTATGTAAGCTACTAATATTCAACATTCTTCCTGTGATTCTTAACTAGCATGCATTGGTACACCAACCTGGATAATGCATGGTCTTTGAAAGTCAATTCAGGGGTAAACAGTTGATCTTCAATAGGTGTCTTATTCATCATTTCAAAAATAGAGGACTGTGAAATACCATCTAAAAATTAGAAAATAATCTAAGTGTCTCCAATAGGATGCCTCCACAGCCTTATTCTATCAAATAGTTGGCACTTACCATGTGAACATGTCTTTGTATGGTTTTCAAGGTCAGCAGATTGGAAAGATAATGCCAGACATGATCCCATTGGTATACTTCAATTTCAATCTTGGCTTTTTCCACTGTCAGTCTGGGCAATCTTCACTGTCAGGCTTCTAATTCTTCCCTTTCAGTCTTTAGATTAAGTCAGCTCCCTAATGGCAGAAAAAGTTTAATAAAAATTACTACAAGTGTGTGAATCAGTTCTGTACCCCTCTACCACCCCCCATTTCTGAATCAATTTCTGTCACTAGCTTACTAAGCGTGTGTAGCATCTTGTGTTATGTTCTATCAAGTGTGAAGATGAGTCATATTGAGCAGAACGAACCTGTAATGTGTGACATTGAACCATAGTCATGCTAGAGGATAGTTAAGCTAGAGGATCCCTTTCTGAGTATTTACATTTTAAGTAATGTGTAAACTAAATACTAGTTTAGAAAATGTATGCCATATGATGTATTTGTGTACAATTCATGCCAGCAACAGTCCATACATTTATACTTACCAGCTGAAGTCCTCTTTAAAAACCAGGCGGCAAAGACTCGCTACAGGACCCAATGCACAGAGCATCACCTATATTAATAAATGAAACACATTTTTAGCATTTGATGAACAATCCTAACATGTTTGCACAATTCTCTACTTGTCATTTCCCTAGAGTTCACATCTATTGACAATACTCCAGTCTAACTTCTATTATTTACCGTCTAAAGTGGCGGTTGATGATGTCTGCTCTGACATTGAGCCCCTCGTCCCGGAATGGCCCCTCTAGAACAGGATCATCCTCCTCATCTCTGAGGAGGCTTCGGTGCGCCGGGACGCCCTGCAGCATCCCAGCCCGCTGTGCAATATTATGCAGGACGCTACAGGCTACAACGATCTTAGCCACCTTCTTTGGGTTGTACTGGAGGGCTCCTCCCGACCTGTCCAGGCACCTGAACCTCATCTTCAGGAGCCCGAACATCCGTTCAACCACCGCCCTGGTTCTCTTATGAGCCCTATTGTAGCGCTCCTCAGACACATCAGTCGGGCTACGCAAGGGGGTAATGAGCCAAGGCCGGCTCATGTACCCAGAATCACCTATAAATTATGAACAGAACATAATTCAAACAGAATCCTCAAAATAGTATTTACAAATGTTTATTTTGTAAAAGAATAATCTAGTTCAATATTATTCTCTATCTTCCCATTTCAGCTAAGACATGCTACATATGCGTATTTCTCCTAAACCAGACCTTGTGTAAAATGGCAATGAAATGGTTACATTGCATTCTCTATCTGAGCATTTAAGGTAAGACATGCTACATATCTGCATTGAACTAAAAGTAGACATTAGCGGAAAGAGACAATGACATGGTTAAATTGCATTAGCTAATATCTTCCCATTTCAGCTAAGACATGCTACATATGCATATTTCTCCTAAACCAAACCTTGTGTAAAATGCAAACTAAATGGTTACATTGCATTCTCTATCTGAGCATTTAAGGTAAGACATGCTACATATCTGCATTGAACTAAAAGTAGACATTAGCGGAAAGAGACAATGACATGGTTAAATTGCATTTGCTGCTATCTTCCCATTTCAGCTAAGACATGCTACATATGCGCATTTCTCCTAAACCAGACCTTGTGTAAAATGGCAACGAAATGGTTACATTGCATTCTCTATCTGAGCATTTAAGGTAAGACATGCTACATATCTGCATTGAACTAAAAGTAGACATTAGCGGAAAGAGACAATGACATGGTTAAATTGCATTAGCTAATATCTTGCCATTTCAGCTAAGACATGCTACATATGCGTATTCGATCCGGGCGATGTCATCTTCCAAGAGGGGCTGAAGAAGTCTTCTATCCGGGCGATGTCATCTTCCAAGCCGGGTCTTGAATCTTCATCCCGCCGACGCGGAACATCCTTCTTTACCGACGGACTACCGACGAATGAAGGCTCCTTTAAGGGACGTCATCCAAGATGGCTTCCCTTCAATTCCGATTGGCTGATAGGATTCTATCAGCCAATCGGAATTAAGGTAGGAAAATTCTGATTGGCTGAAGGAATCAGCCAATCAGATTCAAGTTCAATCCGATTGGCTGATCCAATCAGCCAATCAGATTGAGCTTGCATTCTATTGGCTGTTCCGATCAGCCATTTTTTTTATTTTGGGGGGTTTGTTATTTTATTAGGGGGCTTAGATTAGGTGTAAGTATCTTAAAATTGTTGTAATATTTTTAAAATGTTTGTAACTTATTTTTTTTATTTTTTGTAACTTAGCTTTTTTTTATTTTTTGTACTTTAGTTAATGTAATTTTATTTAATTATAGTTATTTGTACGTAGTTTATTTAATTTATTTAATGATAGTGTAGTGTTAGGTTTAATTGTAACTTAGGTTAGGATTTATTTTACAGGTAATTTTGCATTTCTTTTAGCTAGGTAGTTTTTAAATAGTTAATAACTATTTAATAACTATTTTAACTAGCTAAAATAAATACAAAGTTACCTGTAAAATAAATATAAATCCGAAGATAGCTACAATGTAATTATTATTTATATTGTAGCTATCTTAGGGTTTATTTTACAGGTAAGTATTTAGTTTTAAATAGGAATAATTTATTAAAGTATAGTGTAGTGATAGGTGTAATTGTAACTTAGGTTAGTTTTTATTTTACAGGTAAATTTCTCTTTATTTTAGCTAGGTAAGCTATTAAATAGTTAATAACTATTTAATAGCTATTGTACCTAGTTAAAATAAATTGAAAGTTGCCTGTAAAATAAAAATAAATCCTAAGATAGCTACAATATAATTATTATTTATATTGTAGCTATATTAGGGTTTATTTTACAGGTAAGTATTTAGTTTTAAATAGGATTAACTTAGTTAATAAGAGAAATATTATTTAGATTTATTTAATTAATATTTAAGTTAGGGGGGTGTTAGGGTTAGTGTTAGACTTAGGTTTAGGGGTTAATAATTTTATTACAGTGGCGGCGGTGTAGTGGGGGCAGGATAGGGGTTAATAAATTTAATATAGGTGGCGACGGTGTAGGGGGGGCAGGATAGGGGTTAATAAATTTAATATAGGTGGCGACGGTGTAGGGGGGGCAGGATAGGGGTTAATAAATTTATTATAGGTGGCGACGGTGTAGGGGGGGCAGGATAGGGGTTAATAAATTTAATATAGGTTGCGTCGGGTTCAGGTAGCGGCGGTTTAGGGGTTAAACTATTTAATTATTTGCGGCGAAGTCCGGGATCAGCAGGATAGGGGTTAATAACTTTATTATAGAGGGCGGCGGTATAGGGGGGGCAGGATAGGGGTTACTAGGTATAATGTAGGTGGCGGTGGGCTCCGGGAGCGGCGGTTTAGGGGTTAAGACATTTATTATAGTTGCGGTGGGCTACGGGAGCGGCGGTTTAGGGGTTAATATGTATAGAACTTGTACTTTCGCTATGGTCAGACTCCCATTGATTCCTATGGGATCCGCCGTCTCCAGGGTGGCGGTTTGAAAACCAGGTACGCTGGGCCGGAAAAGTGCCGAGCGTACCTGCTAGTTTTTTGATAACTAGCAAAAGTAGTCAGATTGTGCCGCACTTGTGTGCGGAACATCTGGAGTGACGTAAGAATCGATCTGTGTCGGACTGAGTCCGGCGGATCGAAGTTTACGTCACAAAATTCTACTTTTGCCGGTCTCTAGCCTTTGATAACTAAGGCGAATCAGCCTCGCCACAAATACGCTGCGGAATTCCAGCGTATTTGAGGTTGACGGCTTGATAACTACCCCCCTCTGTCTCTCACACAAACACACACACTCTCACACAGTGACACACACACTCTCACATTCAGACACATACACTCTGTCTCTCACACAAACACACACACTCTCACACAGTGACACACACACTCTCACATTCAGACACATACACTCTGTCTCTCACACAGACACACACACACTCAGTGACACACACACACTTTTATATTCAGACAAATACAGTCTGTCTCTCACACAGACACACTCAAAGACATGGACAACTATAAAGGCACTAACTCTCTCACACACACACACACACAGAGATAAAAATGTAGACAGCAAGCTACCCGGGCCCGCATATATCAGACCCAAGACCAAATATCTATTAGGGTCAGTTTCCTGGGTCACCGAGCAGATCCCAACTGAGAGCATTAGTGGTACTCTGGTCTACCTGTTACATCTGTACATTTATATGGATGTCTAGCTGTAATCGAATGGTGCCTAACATCATAAAACAGAACTAAACTTGTAACTGAGCTGCACAGTCTGTTTATGTAAAGTCTGCACACAGCCTGGGGACACTGAGTGTGCTTAGGGTGCAGTGAGTCAGCTTGTCTTTGTATGGAGACCACTCTATATGCAGGAAAGATCCAGATATACTCTCTGCCTATCCGCTTACCTTGTAGGTCTCTGGGATGGGCCCTACACTGCAGAAAAAGAAAACAAATGAAGGGAGAGGGAGGGATGGAGGGATGGATGGGGAACTACACTACAGAGAAAGGTGGGGGCCCTAGCTAATGATCGTTGGAGGGGGGAGGTGGGGGAACCACTACAGAAAGAAAATAAAAAATTATATATATGTACTATAGGTACTAGCAGATTGCTGCCAGTACTAAAGATGACTGCCATTAGTGGGAGGGTTAGAGAGCTATTTGGGGGGATCAGGGAGGTGGAAGAGTTGAGGAGGATCACTACACTACAGATAAAGGTGGGGGCCCTAGCTAATGATCGCTGGAGGGGGGAGGTGGGGGAACCACTACAGAAAGAAAATAAAAAATACATTTATATATGTATATATATATATATAGAATGCAAAAGTAGAGAAGGCGCTCAGGTAGAAAGGAATATGATGCTGAAAGTGCTATAAAAAGCACTGTACTCAAAAGAGCAAATAATGTCGAGTTCCAGGCAGCAGGGTATGTAAAAAGAAGAACTTTATTCCATTCGTTAAAAAGGACAAAACCAGGATGTCCTATACAGAGCCAGCAGTGACTCTAACAATCAGGCAAGTGAGCTGATCCCCATGCAGACATGTTTCGTGCACCAGGTGCACTTGGTCACTACATATATAGGTACTAGCGGATTGTTGCCAGTACTAAAGATGACTGCCACTAGTGGGAGGGGGAGGGTTAGAGAGCTATTTGGGGGGATCAGAGAAGTGGAAGAGTTGAGGAGGAGCACTACATTGCAGAAAAAAGAAATATAAAAAATAATATTAATAATAAAAAACAAAACCTAAACTGCATACTGGCAGACTGTCTGGCAGTACTGAAGATGGTGGTGACCAGTGGGGGGGTGAGGGAGGAAAGAGAGCTGTTTGGGAGGGATCAGGTAGGGGTCAGAGGGTGGGAGGTGTCAGGTTGGAGGGTAATCTCTACACTAAATCTACACTTAAAGGGACAGTTTGCTCAAATATTTTCTGTTTGTATTTTCATTTCTTTTTTGTTATATTAGTCCCACAAATTAATATTATTGAATCTAGGTCAATGAAATAAAATTAAATAGGTAGCGTGATATCTCAGGGGCCGATCGTGCCCTAGGTTCACTTCCACTGACCTAGACATTATGGGCGCGATCCGATATAGATCGTAGTTTGCGGCGCAAGCGAGAGAACCCCCGCCGCCCGTAGTTTCAGCTCGCAACTCGAGCTATCACATATACGGCGCCGTCAGATGCTAAAGTGCCGTAAATCGGATAAACCAGCAATGTCCAGAAATCTGCGTAAGTACAAATTTCTGGAGTCGCCAGTGACTTACGGCACTTTAGAAACTGCCGGCGCCTACAAAACCTGACTAAGTTATAAAATCTCCCTTACTGTCTAACACGCCTCCCAAACATAGCCCGACATGTATACCCCTCTATCCACTATCCCCCCTCACTCTCCTAATAATAAATGTATTAACCCCTAAACTGCCGCTCCCGGACCCCACCGCACCTAATAAAGTTATTAACCCCTAAACCGCCGCTCCGGACCCTGCCACCACCTACATTACCTACCCCTTAATGTGAGCTCCTACCCCGCCGCCATCTACATTAACTACCCCCTAATGTGAGCTCATACCCGCGGCCACCTACATTAACTACCCCCTAATGTGAACTCCTACCCCGCCGCCAGCTATATTAAAATTATCAACCCCTTATCTAATCCCCCTACCCCGCCGCCAGCTATATTAAAATTATTAACCCCTAATTTAATCCCCCCTACACCGCCGCAAGCTATATTAAATTATTAACCCCTAATCTAATCCCCTATACCGCCGCCACCTATATTAAATTAATTAACCCCTAATCTAATCCCCCTACCCCGCCGCCAGCTATATTAAAATTATTAACCCCTAATTTGATCCCTTTACACCGCCGCCAGCTATATTAAATTAATCAACCCCTAATCTATATCCCCTATACCGCCGCCACCTATATTAAATTAATTAACCCCTAATCTAATCCCCCTATACCGCCGCCACCTATATTAAATTAATTAACCCCTAAAATACTAAACTATCCGTACCACTAAACCTAAGTCTAACCCTACAAATAGCCCTGAAAAGGGCTTTTTGCGTGGCATTACCCCAAAGTAAACAGCTCTATTGCCAGCCCTTAAAAGGGCTTTTTGCGGGGCTTTGCCCCAAAGTAATCAGCTCTTTTACCAGCCCTTAAAAGGGCTTTTGGCGGGGCATTGTCACAAAGTAAACAGCTCTTTTGCCTATAATCTAAATACCCCTACACCGCCGCCACCTATAATCAATGTATTATCCCCTTATCTAATCCCCCTACACCGCAGCCACCTATATTAAATACATTAACCCCTAATCTAATCCCCCTACACCGCAGCCACCTATATTAAATACATTAACCCCTAATCTAATCCCCCTACACTGCCGCCACCTATATTAACTATATTAACCCTAATTATATTAGGGTTAATATAGTTAATATTCGGCTAGATTTAGAGTTCTGCGGCCAAAGAGGTGCATTAGCTACGCATGCTTTTTTCCCCCCGCACCTTTTAAATACCGCTGGAATGGCTGCGTTAGGCTCCAAAAAAGGGAGCGTAGAGCATATTTACCGCCACTGCAACTCTAAATACCAGCGGTGCTTACGGACGCGGCCAGCTTCAAAAACGTGCTCGTGCACGATTCCCCCATAGGGCAGTTTGAGCTGAAAAAAAACCCAACACCTGCAAAAAAGCAGCGTTAAGCTCCTAACGCAGCCCCATTGTTTCCTATGGGGAAACACTTCCTAAGTCTGCACCTAACACCCTAACATGTACCCCGAGTCTAAAACCCCTAGCCTTACACTTATTAACCCCTAATCTGCCGCCCCCGCTATCGCTGACCCCTGCATATTATTATTAACCCCTAATCTGCCGCTCCGTACACCGCCGCAACCTACGTTATCCCTATGTACCCCTAATCTGCTGCCGCTAACACCGCCGACCCCTATATTATATTTATTAACCCCTAATCTGCCGCCCCCGCTATCGCTGACCCCTGTATATTATTATTATTAACCCCTAATCTACCGCTCCGTACACCGCCCCCAACGTCGCCTCCACCTACCTACAATAATTAACCCCTAATCTGCCGACCGGATCTCACCGCTACTCTAATAAATGTATTAACCCCTAAAGCTAAGTCTAACCCTAACACTAACACCCCCCTAAGTTAAATATAATTTACATCTAACGAAATAAATTAACTCTTATTAAATAAATTATTCCTATTTAAAGCTAAATACTTACCTGTAAAATAAACCCTAATATAGCTACAATATAAATTATAATTATATTGTAGCTATTTTAGGATTTATTATTTATTTTACAGGCAACTTTGTAATTATTTTAACCAGGTACAATAGCTATTAAATAGTTAATAACTATTTAATAGCTACCTAGTTAAAATAATTACAAAATGACCTGTAAAATAAATCCTAACCTAAGTTACAATTAAACCTAACACTACACTATCAATAAATTAATTAAATAAAATACCTACAATTATCTACAATTAAACCTAACACTACACTATCAATAAATTGATTAAATAAAATACCTACAATTATCTACAATTAAACCTAACACTACACTATCAATAAATTAATTAAATACAATACCTACAAATAAATACAATGAAATAAACTAACTAAAGTACAAAAAATAAAAAAGAACTAAGTTACAAAAAATAAAAAAATATTTACAAACATTAGAAAAATATTACAACAATTACACCTACTCTAAGCCCCCTAATAAAATAACAAAGACCCCCAAAATAAAAAAATGCCCTACCCTATTCTAAAATTAAAATAGAAAAGCTCTTTTACCTTACCAGCCCCAAAGAATTCAGCTCTTTTGCCTGTAAAAAAAACCATACAATACCCCCCCGCAACATTACAACCCACCACCCACATACCCCTAATCTAACCCAAACCCCCCTTAAATAAACCTTACACTAAGCCCCTGAAGATCTCCCTACCTTGTCTTCACCACGCCGGGTTCACCGATCGATCCAGAAGAGCCTCCGATGTCTTGATCCAAGCGCAAGCGGGGGGCTGAAGATGTCCATGATCCGGCTGAAGTCTTCATCCAAGCGGGAGCTGAAGAGGTCCATGATCCGACTGAAGTCTTCTATCAAGCGGCATCTTCAATCTTCTTTCTTCCGGATCCATGTAGTTCATCCCGCCGACGCGGAACATCCATCTTCACCGACGACTTCCCGACGAATGACGGTTCCTTTAAGAGACGTCATCCAAGATGGCGTCCCTCGAATTCCGATTGGCTGATAGGATTCTATCAGCCAATCGGAATTAAGGTAGGAAAATTCTGATTGGCTGATGGAATCAGCCAATCAGATTCAAGTTCAATCCGATTGGCTGATCCGATCAGCCAATCAGATTGAGCTCGCATTCTATTGGCTGATCGGAACAGCCAATAGAATGCGATCTCAATCTGATTGGCTGATTCCATCAGCCAATCGGATTGAACTTGAATCTGATAGGCTGATTCCATCAGCCAATCAGAATTTTCCTACCTTAATTCCGATTGGCTGATAGAATCCTATCAGCCAATCGGAATTCGAGGGACGCCATCTTGGATGACGTCCCTTAAAGGAACCTTCATTCGCCGTCTAGTCGTCGGAAGAAGAGGATGGATCCGCGCTGGAGGTCTTGAAGATCAGCCGGTCGTCATCGGATGGAAGAACATAGAAGATGCGGCTTGGATGCAGATGTTTGCCGGTCCGGATGTCCTCTTCTGCCCACTTGGATCAAGACTTCAGCCGGAGGATGGATGTCTTCAGCCCCCCGCTTGGTCTTGGATCAAGACATCGAAGCCTGGACGGATCGCTGATACCCGGTGAGGTGAAGATAAGGTAGGAAGATCTTCAGGGGCTTAGTGTTAGGTTTATTTAAGGGGGGTTTGGGTTAGATTAGGGGTATGTGGGTGGTGGGTTGTAATGTTGGGGTGGGGGGTATTGTATGTTTTTTTTCCAGGCAAAAGAGCTGAATTCTTTGGGGCATGCCCCGCAAATGGCCCTTTTAAGGGCTGGTAAGGTAAAAGAGCTTTTCTATTTTAATTTTAGAATAGGGTAGGGCATTTTTTTATTTTGGGGGTCTTTGTTATTTTATTAGGGGGCTTAGAGTAGGTGTAATTAGTTTAAAATTGTTGTAATATTTTTCTAATGTTTGTAAATATTTTTTTATTTTTTGTACTTTAGTTAGTTTATTTCATTGTATTTATTTGTAGGTATTGTATTTAATTAATTTATTGATAGTGTAGTGTTAGGTTTAATTGTAGATAATTGTAGGTAGTTTATTTAATTTATTTATTGATAGTGTAGTGTTAGGTTTAATTGTAACTTAGGTTAGGATTTATTTTACAGGTAATTTTGTAATTATTTTAGCTAGGTAGCTATTAAATAGTTATTAACTATTTAATAGCTATTGTACCTGGTTAAAATAATTACAAAGTTGCCTGTAAAATAAATATAAATCCCAAAATAGCTACAATATAATTATAATTTATATTGTAGCTATATTACGGTTTATTTTACAGGTAAGTATTTAGCTTTAATTAGGAATAATTTATTTAATAAGAGTTAATTTATTTCGTTAGATTTAAATTATATTTAATTTAGGGGGGTGTTAGTGTTAGAGTTAGACTTAGCTTTAGGGGTTAATACATTTATTAGAGTAGCGGTGAGATCCGGTTGGCAGATTAGGGGTTAATTATTGTAGGTAGAGTGGAGGCGACGTTGGGGGCAGCAGATTAGGGGTTAATAAATATAATATAGGGGTCGGCGGTGTTAGGGGCAGCAGATTAGGGGTACATAGGGATAACGTAGGTTGCGGCGGTGTACGGAGCAGCAGATTAGGGGTTAATAATAATATGCAGGGGTCAGCGATAGCGGGGGCGGAAGATTAGGGGTTAATAAATATAATATAGGGGTCGGCGGTATTAGGGGCAGCAGATTAGGGGTACATAGGGATAATGTAGGTGGCGGCGGTGTGCGGTCAACAGATTAGGGGTTAAAAAATTTTATTAGAGTGGCGGCGATGTGGGGGGACCTCGGTTTAGGGGTACATAGGTAGTTTATGGGTGTTAGTGTACTTTAGAGCACAGTAGTTAAGAGCTTTATAAACCGGCGTTAGCCCAGAAAGCTCTTAACTACTAACTTTTTTCTGCGGCTGGAGTTTTGTCGTTAGATTTCTAACGCTCACTTCAGCCACGACTCTAAATACCGGCGTTAGAAAGATCCCATTGAAAATATAGGATACGCAAATGGCGTAGGGGGATCTGCGGTACGGAAAAGTCGCGGCTGCAAAGTGAGCGTTAGACCCTTTCCTGACTGACTCCAAATACCAGCGGTAGCCCAAAACCAGCGTTAGGAGCCTCTAACGCTGGTTTTGGCGGCTACCGCCAAACTCTAAATCTAGCCGATTGTTATTATATTATATATATTAACTATATTAACCCTAATTATATTAGGGTTAATATAGTTAATATAGTTATTATATTATATATATATATTAAGTATAATAACCCTATCTAACTCTAACACCCCTAACTAAATTATTATTAAAATAAATCTAATTAAGCGGCAAAGAAGAAGTCTTCCATCCCGGTGATGTCTTCATCCAAGCGGCAAAGAAGAGGTCCTCCATCGGGGCGAAGTTTTCCTCCAAGCGGCATCTTCAATCTTCTTTTTTCAGCCTTCCGATGCGGAACATCCAGCTGGCCCGACGACTGAACGACGAATGAAGTTTCCTTTAAATGACGTAATCCAAGATGGCGTCCGTCGAATTCCGATTGCCTGATAGGATTCTATTATCCAATAGGAATTAAGGTAAGAAAATCTGATTGGCTGATTCAATCAGCCAATCAGATTCAAGTTCAATCCGATTGGCTGATCCAATCAGCCAATCAGATTGAGCTTGCATTCTATTGGCTGATCGGAACAGCCAATAGAATGCAAGCTCAATCTGATTGGCTGATTGGCGTTGCCGGCTTTTGCGGGCGACGCTGCATATTGGATCGAGGCCTATGTGCAAAAAGAACTGCTAATCAGTGTTGGGTTTATACACTTTCCTTGCAAGGGACAAACTTACAATATAATTACCAATTTCCAACAATGGTTTCCAATTCATCAGAATTCCTGTACAAAAACAGGCTGCAGATTAAATTAGTAAAACCATTCTGATTAGTAAATGATTAATATTGAAGTCTAGTTGAACACAAAAACAAAATATAATTACCAATTTCCAACTATGGTTTCCAATTCATCAGAATTCCTGTACAGAAACATTGTAGGTAGCTCAGGTGATTATTTTCCTTGGTTTTCTAAGTCATTTCAATGCATTGGCGAAGCTGCAGATTAAATTAGTAAAACCATTCTGATTAGTAAATGATTAATATTGAAGTCTAGTTGAACACAAAAACAAACAAAACACTATAAAAAACATTGCATTGCAGCTTTTCAAGGGGATTACCCAGAAGCAAACAATAATTGAATTTAATGACGGTAAAGTCAAAACTTTCATGATTTAGACAGAGCATGCAATTAGAGTTACCCCCTTTAGTTGAGACCAAACCTGAAACCTGAACACTCTTGGTCTGTGCACAGTGCAACAAAAACATTTTTGCAGAATATACACTATGCATAACACATACTGTATATACAAGTTTGCACATAAATATTAACTCTCACACACTCTCTCTCACACACACATACACTCTCTCAC